>NC_069004.1:21666061-21684718 GCF_001194135.2 Octopus bimaculoides
ACCCCGCTGTACTCTTTCACCACAACTTTCTCTCACTCTATCTTCCTGCTTCTGTTGGTACAACAGGGCCAGCCTTGTCACACTCTGTGTCATGCTGAATCTCCCCCGAGAACTATGTTAAGGGTACACGTGCCTGTGGAGTGCTCAACCACTTGCACGTTAATTTCACAAGCAGGCTGTTCCATTGATTGGATCAACTGGAACCCTTGTCGTTGTAACTGACGGAGTGCCACCACCACCATACCCACAGCAGGATTGTTAATGCTGCTCCACCTGCAAGAGCCCTGTGCTGGCACCACGTAAAAAGCATCTATGCTGGCACCATGTAAAAAATTCCCATGCTTACACTACATAATAGCACCCATGCCAGTGTCACATAAAAGCACTTGTGCTGGTGCCATGTAAAAAGTACCCAGCATGCTCTGTAAAGTGGTTGGTGTTAGGAAGGGCATCCAGACACAGAAATATGGGTGCAGCTCTCCTGCTTGCCAACTCTGGTCCAACCCATGCCAGCACGGAAAACAGACATTAAATGATGAAGATATATAGATATATATCACTGCACATAGACTACAGTTACCATTTAATAAAACACTAGTAATAACCTATTTATTTAGTTCATACGTCACACAGTTGTAATACTAACCCTATGAGCAGTTGCTGGGCCCCAGAGCAAGATTGCCTTAGCAAGATTGCCTTAGCAAGATTGCCTTAGCAAGAGAGACAACTCTGCTTGCTTGAGTAAAATATAATCCAAAGTGAGCCAACAAGAGAGGCTAAATGCAACTACTCACTTTGCTAGAAATCACAGCCAAATGCCTTCAAATCACACCTGACTGTCTTTAAAAATGGATAATACAGTCCTAGGTATATATAAATGTTGGTTATGGGTGGAACTTCTTTAAATATAGATCTAATCAATCAGACTAATCTGGGATAACACAGCAGCAATAGCTATTATCACACAATTTTTGTCCTTGGGTAGCAACTGTTATTTCCTATTTGCTTACTCCTAGAAAGAATGAAAAATAGCTAATATATTTCCTTCAAACTTTGCATTTTTTACATTTATTCAAAAACCAAAGAATCCCTCTCAACACATGACTATGATGCTCCCCCACTACTCCTGCTCATGATCAGAGATGCACATATCGTCAGCCATTAAGGGATATGCTCAAGTGGTTAAGATCAAGCAACAGGTAAACAAATCTGTGGTACTGAGTAGAATATTTGCTATAACAATATTTCTGCTTCAGCAACTCAGCACTGAACCTGTTTGAAATGTAAAGGAAAATAGGTCAGTTTCAAAACATTGATGTCCAGGCCACAAAGGCAAAGTTTGAAGGGAATAGTAGTCATTTCCTTTGATTTTTAGATAGAAGCAAATAGGCAATAAGATTTACTGATCAAAGACAAAACAAAAATAATAATAATTTTGTTTCAGAGTGATTCCTTTCAGCCCAGTTTTTAGTTTTGTTTTTTCTTATGAGCATGATTTTCCATGCTAATGATAAAATAGAAATCATTCTTCACAGTAGAAATATTCTATAGTAGATTTTTTTAAAAATATGTATTCTGTAAAGAATGACTTTACCATGAAACCATTCTTCTATTTTCTTCGTTTCAGGATTTAAACCAACTTCTTTGGGCCGTTCTTCTTCCTTAAACCATTTAATCACAGCATTTCTGTTCTTTGGTGTAGCCGGTTTTTTATTAACCCCAGAAGATTTGACACTGGAACCAAGACTGTTTGTGGCATTGTTGATATGTGTTCTGTAAAAAATAAAATTCAATGAATTTGACTAATGTTTTGATACTATGTGAGGGTGGAATTTAATTTTTATTTTGGAATTTGTTAAAGTTTGTCATCTCTGGTGAAGTTGCTTATTTATGGCAACTAGAGAACAATAGCATCTTTTTTTATTTCATTTTTGGATTTGGTTTGCAAGATTCTTTATGTGAGTTCATGTGTCGAAGCATATTCTGTTGTGTCTGAGGAAAATCAGAACTATTGAAAAGGTTGCAAGATGCAACGAAAATTTTAGAAAAATAAAAAATAAATAAGTGGAAATTTTACCAGTGGGTGTGTTAAATTATAAAGCACCAAAAGAGAATGACTCTCCCCAGACACAACAGAATAACATCTTTGATTAAGGGCAATATCTGATCCACTGCATTTATGACAGCAGGAGTGACAAGGAAGTGTCTGTAATTTGTGGCAAAACAAATATCAAAAGAGACTTCATTCAATATGTACTGGTTTTCATTTTTTTTCTTTTTGCTAGTTAATATTGATTCCTTAACTGATGTACATCAATAAAATGCACACACACAAACAAACAACAGGAGTAGCTTCTGTACAATTTTAGCCAACCAAATTCCACTCACAACTTAATGGTGAAACCAAAGTTAAACTGGAAAATACCTGTCCAAACTGTCACACAATGGAATTGCCACCACACATTTTGCCCAGTGAGCTAACAATTCTGCCAGCTTGCCACAACAACAACAATGATAAATAATGACTGATATATACATACATATATATATATATATATATATATATATATATATATATATATATATATATATATATATATATATATATATATATTGCTAAATTGCTTTAGTAACTTTACAGAAGTTGTGATGTCCATGTGGTTTTTCTAAAGACACTAGCAGTGCAAGTGAATTTAAGCAACACAGTAATAGGTGAAGGTAATGCCCTTACATAATAAGACTATCTGTTGGTCAATAATGATGAAGTGTATGTTGTGGAAATGGAGAAAGGATGATGGCAGTGACTGGGCTTTGTAACTGTTTTGTCTACTGTATTTGTAAGTAAAACAAGTTTCTTAAACTGTTTGGTGCTTTCAATAGTCAATACCATAGCTTCTGTCTGTTTCATGGAAAATTAGGTAAATGAGAAGCAAGTATTTCTCCAGTTAGGTTCCTGATCAATCTGATAAACACTCACAAATAACCTGGTAAATATCTATGAGAATCATGTAAATCGAAGCATCTAGAATTAAGGGCATTGTTGAAATAAACAGTAGGATTTAATGAAAATGAAATGTGCCAACTTTATATCAAAAGCATTGAACTGGAAATTCAACATGTTATCTCCTCAGCCATTTCCCTTCCACTACTTTTCTTTCCAATTTCTGGACATGTGTGATAAATTTATATATCAATTAACAGAATAAACATAATTAAACTTGTAGCTTGGATAAAACATAAGAAAGATATTGAGTAAAACATTTCCACAAACATTAACTTTAAGGTTATCTACTCTGGCCAGTTGTAGGTTTCCTGAAAGAAAACTACTTCACCTACATTATTTGATACCCTTAAGTAACCAGGCTAAATGATGGAAGACAGAACTTCAATGAATTTTTCTTCGTGCCTCACTTTTTGTTGTTTGTTTTTTTTATAATTTCACTCTTTCAGCATTTTATAATGAATAAAAAAAAACAAAACATATTGCACTTTAGCCCTAAACAATAACTGAGACACGGTAAAAAAAAAAAAAAAACCGTCTTGTGCAAGACATCTAACCCTAGACCAAGTGGTCAGTTATGTTGTTGAACCCTAGATCAGCCCTGATCAAGCAGGCCTACGATTGAAAAACATTCCAACTTGAACATCCTATCTTGTGTTTCCAAACATAACATATCCAGGATTTCATTATCTAATGTGCCATTTCATTTTTTTGTTTTAAATAGTAGGGTGTAATTTCAGAGAGAGATTTCACTGATGGTTTTATCAGATCAATCATAAGATAGATTATTTTTCTCCTTCTAATATAAATAAGGGAGAGGATTCCTTTTTAAATTCATTATGTGCAACAGAAGCAGCATTAGAATAAATTAGCCATCTATGTACCATACGGCAAATACATCATGGAATGCCAAATTAACTATGGCATTGATCTAGTACATGCATAAATGATATAGTATATTCATAAGAAATATTATCTCCAGACAAATACCACAGTTATTTTGGCTTTCGATGATGTACATACATTAAGTATGATATACAGATTGCTATTTTTTTAAAACTTTTTTTTAATGCAGTGTTAAATAAATCAAAAGAAAAGAATGTAATTTCAGTGCTCTGGACTTCTTGCTTCCTCTTCCACCTCATCATCATCATTATCATCAGTGTGCTGGTGCCATTGGTCAGTGCTCTGAGTAAAAAAAAACATTTATAAAAGATACATACAGCACAGAAAACAATACTTGCTTCGGAGGAATTGGTGGGAGATCTTCAGACAAAGATGAGCTGCTGCCTTTTGACATAGATTTCTGTGATCGTCTATGTTCTTCTCGGGCTCGTCGTACTATTTCCTTCAATTGAACCTCAGCCTCTCGTGATTTTTTCTCTAAAATATATGACAAAAATAACAACAATAATAATTTTTAATTTAGGCACAAAGCCAGCAGTTTTGCATGAAGGGGTTTATTTGATTATATCAACCCTGGTATTCGACTGGTACCCTATTTTATCAACTCTAGAAAGATGGATAACAAAGTTGACTTTGTCAGGATTAGAACTCAGAATGCAAAGAGACAGAACAAATACTACAAAGTATTTTTTTTCCAACACTAACAACTCTGCCAATCCACAACAACCAACAACAACAATAATAAGAGCACTCAGAAAGCACAAACGTCCACCAAGGCAACACCAACGTCTTCTCAATGATTAGCCAGAGATGATTTTTAAAACGAGAATATCTGAAATAAACTCAACTGCTCTCACAAACGAGAACACTAAAATTGAAGCTGACCACTCTCAAAAATTAAGTAAAAACAAAGGAAAAATAATTCAGAATCCTTGTCCGGTATCGGATTGATCCCAAAATCTAATCGTTTCATGCCAGTCATGAGGTCAAACATTCCTGAAAGTTTTATCTGAATCCATCCAGCAGTTCTTAAGATATCTTGTCCATGGACAAACAAACAATACCTCCACCTTTGCTAAAGTGGAGGTAATAATAATAATAATAATAATAATAATAATAATAATAATAATAATAATAATAATAATAATAATAATAATAATAATAATAATAATAATAATAATAATAATAATAATAATTGGACAAAGAGGAGGAGGAGAAATCAGATGACAACAACATAGTCAATAAAGAGAGAAAAATGTATTACTTAATCCCTATTACTTGCCCCGTTTAATACTAGAATGGTAGGCAAAGAATATCAGATAATATTAAAAAGAAAACCCAAAATCAGAAGTACAAAATTCAGATAACTTCGAATTACCATAAAGGTGTTGTTGTTATCCCAACTGCAATAGGAGCTTCAGAGACTAGAAATAGCAAAAAACTGAGATTATTGGTTGCAGATGATGGATATCAGGGTAGATTTCTTGATTCTATAAAAAGCTTGAACAAAGCTACAGATGTAAGCCTTACTCCCATCGACTTCTTTTCCTCATAAGTTTTAAAAAAATGGATATGTTTTAATAAAATTTTCAACAAATATGTTTCACATGGTGTAGATTATGATTATATTGGAATTTGATGTGCAAAAAAATGGAAGGTAGGGATAATTCACACACCTCATCAAAATATATGAAGAAACAGCTGAGGTATTTGAATTATCAAATGCTCAATCACAATATTTTTTTTTTACACAATTCCGACATAATCTACACCATCTGAAACATTTGTAGAAAATTTTACTAAAATTTCCAGTTTTTAGAAAGTTATGAAGAAACGAAATCAGGACAGACACACACACATCTGTAATTATGCCAAAGTATTTTACCTTGATACAAAAACCATAAGAAATGAGCTAGATATCTAAGGTTGCAGGATATATCTAGCCTTGAGCTATCTGTTCTGGTTCTGGTTACTAAGTTCAAGTCCTTCCACTTGTCACTGAAGCACAAAAAAGGTGGGGTGACAATCAACAGTCAGCGCTTGAAAAACCAATGGAAACAGTTTATTCAGTTCAACCAGAAGATCAATTTGTGATGTGGTGTGGTGTGACAATGCAATTCAACGAAAAGATTATCATGTGGAAGAATTTGTGTTTATGTCGAGGGCATCCCTTTCATTTGTCAGTTCAACTTACAGAAACATACTCACCTTGTTCTTTCCAAGTTGCTTCAATTTCTTTATTGTCTTCAGTACTGTCCTTTTCTAGAATGCTTCTCATTTTACGCCAAGATGTATAAAGTTCAGCACTTCGACGATTCTTCAACTTTAAGGAATTTTCTCGACAATACTTTAGACCTTTTTCTTCTTTATCCTAAGATATATCAATAGAAAAATAAAATCAGTAAAATCAGTAGAAACATAAGAAAATTTTCTTCTGTTTGTCTCATTATGCATGCAAATACATACATATGTTTTTCTTTTGTTATTTTCAGTCATTCAACTGTGGTCATGCTGTAACACAGCTTATGAGAGTATAGTCAATTGCATCAACATCCCAATATTTCTTTTATCAACTCCAGAAAGATGAAAGTTAAAGTAAACCTGGGTGAAATAAAAACTGAGAACATGAAACTGAAAACATAATTATACTACCAAGTATTAGATTGGAAAGCAAGGCCTATTGCATCACTTTGGGGGTATTTTTTTCAATACTTATAGTAAAACAAGCATCAATTTTTACATTCTAATTTTTTCTTTTTATTTCTCTGCAGATTTCTTTATACCATTACATCATAGTGGTTAAAATTTGTGTTAATTTCACTCTTTTAAAATGAGCTAAGATCAGACCTGTATCAGGCACTAAATGCTGTGTGAATTCAAAAGGAGTTCTTCAGTAACAAAAGCAGCAAGAAATATTTGTTCTGTCTATGGAAATGAAGCTTTAGTGTCCAGGCATGCTAATGATAGTTTGGCCAGTTTCACTTGGAAAATTTTTATCTTGGCGATTTCCCTCAATCTGGACAACCAGGCTCTGTCAATACTGGGCTTCTGAAAATATATTTGAGGAAAATCCAAAGCAAACTGCACTTAAATCATAAAACACCTTCATGAACTAAGGAAAGTGTCTAAACTTGGTCAGTGGATCCCTCATCAATTGAAAGCTTCTTCAGCTTAATCAAAGATTTGTCCTCTGATTATCATTGAAGAATAGACTTGCTACCAAAACTTTCTTCAGAAGAGTCATCACAAGTGATGAAAAGTGAGTTTTCTATAACCATATCCAAAGAAAACAACAATGGTTAGCACCCAGTGAATAAAGAGAATCCAACCCCAAAGCAGAACCACAACCAAAAAGCATTATGCTCTGTGTTTGGTGGGATATGAAGGGTGTTGTCTATGATAAAATCTTGAATCAAAATGGCACAGCTAATGAAGTGAAGTATTGTCATCAAATGGAAGCATTGCCAAAAATTCACAGAGAAAGTGCACATCATTGGTCAATCATGAGGTGGTATTGCTCTTGCGTTATAATGCAAGACCACATATTGCCCAGGTCACTAAAGAAAACATCATAGCAATAAATGTAGAAATTTTGCTGCATTCTCCTTACTTTCCTGACCTTACTCCATCTGACTATCATCTTTTCACTTGTAACATTATTTAGAGACAAAATAGTTTATTAATTGTGAAGTGGTTAAAACTGATATTGTAGTTTCTTTGCTTTGAAACCAGACGAATTTTAAGCTGAAGAATCAACAATTTGCCAAATAGATGGGGTTAATTTATCAATAATGATGGGAAATATTATCTTGGATTAATTATATCAATTAAATCCAAAGAAGCACTTGTTTCTTTCCCATCTTGAAATGCAACAGAACTTTCTTTCCAGCCTAATATTTTGTCTACCATTCTATCAATTCCACTATCCATCAGCCACGCACACGCACACGCACACACACACACACACACACACATATTTATTCATTTCCCACTAATTCCTAACTCATTTTCCCTTTGAAGATGAAATAGATTCTGGCAGCAAACCACTTGCACACTTATTCTTGAAATAGCTGTAAGGGACTACCTGCACGTTTTCCTCCTCCTTAAGATTCTACCTCTGATGACCTGCCTTAACTTACTGGCTAATATCAATAATATAGACTTATAACTGTTCTGAGAGAATACAAGTATATATCACAATCATTATAAACATTCCTCAACTAATCTTTTATTGATCTCTTGTGATTTAAACTACTGTAACAGTCATTTCTACCCTCAGGTTGTATCAATGTATAACTATCATAATCTGACCTGATAATAGTTGTTTGCCTGTCTGTACCTTTACTCTTTATTGTTTGCGTTTGTGCGTATGTGCATATATATATATATATATATATATATATATATATATTAGTATTATTAATATTACACAAAAGAAGAGAGAAGATGGAGATGAGATTAATAAAAGTTTATTAACATTGACAAGACCAAGCCTACAATGCACACACACACACACACACACACACACACACAGTCTAAAGAATCAATCATAAATTGTTTCAGTTAAGTATTTTTCACCAAAGTGTCATCAAATGTTGATGGGACTACAGCCCATCATTGATAAGGCCATGAAAGGTTGAAATCATGTGATCTGGTGGTTTCAACACTTGACATGGTGGTAATTTATCTCCCTGCTAGCAATATAAACAAGAATACATTTTGTACCAAAAACCAATGAGAAAGTTTCTCTCGTAGTAACTACCGCAGTATAATTTGTTCCAACAGAAGATCCACATTTGAGTGGGGATAAATAGTACCTCTTGGTATTAATACTGCCTCTGTTGCTAATAAATATTTTTTAACAAAATAAATAAATATTTTTGAAGTCAATAAAATATATGAATATCAAGAAACACTTCAAGTAAATCAGTTTATAGTTTGGTATGTTGAAGGGAAGGCTATAGTAGTTGTGACCAATGGGCAATAAAAACAAAAGAGTTGAGAAGGTTTATTAGATACAAGTCTACGATATCAAAAGTAATAACAATAGCTTAGCAAGTTCCAAGTATCTTATAAACGGATTTTTACAATGTTTATATATGTATATATAAAAGGTGTTGATGGTATCTGAGGACATTTAGTTATCAACATATTACTGATTCACAGATATACAATTAAAAACTATTTATTTATTTCAGATCCGCTGTTACAGATAAAATATGAGAGGGGTGTTGGAACAAAATATGAAGGAAATAGAGGAGGGAGCGGACTGAGAAAAATATGGTCCAAGATGATGGAGAAGGAAATGAGGGCAATGGGGTGTTTGAGGGGAATGTAAAGGATAATACAAAATGGAGAAGACTGTCGTGGGGCCTGCAAAGCTAACGCCTACTTTAGCAGGGGAATGGCCTTAACGTGTTTGTTGCTGTTGAATTCTGAATTCAAATCCTGCAGAGGTTCATTTTTACCTCTCATGCAGACAAAATGTTATTAAAAAAAAATGCAGTCATTGGAGTCAGATGGATTCAAAAGCATCGTTCATAATTCATCAGTCAACTTGAAGTTATCACAGGAGACATTTCTGCAAGGTGCTGTGCAATAGGGTTGAACCACAAATCTCATGGTTTACAAAAACATACTTTTTTACCATACATCAGCCATATCCGCATGTCCATATTAAACACCATTTTCTATTCCTTAAAAAAAACATTTAAATATCTTAAATTCTAAGCTGACCTTTTTAATTTGTTTCATCTTTTGTTTGACTAATTTCAACAAGGACATAAAGATAAAGGAAATTGTTGCGACACTCACTTGAAGTTCTTTTAATCTGTCTTCTTCTCCCTGGCGTTCTTTTTCCCTTTCTTGTTCAATTTTATCAGCTATCAGCCGAACCTCTTTCAATGACTGATACAAAGCAGCTTCATCTTCTTTGCGTCTGCAAGAAAGACACAGTGACAACGGTTAATTTCATGATTAACAGACATACTTTAAAAATCATGTACAATACACTACCATGTAGGATATATTACCAGGCAAATTGCACTTCTCCATTTTGGGGGCTTAAATGGTCTTAAAACCTTGTAGTAGGAATATTGGCGGATAGACGGTGCACCCACTAACTAAACAGTAGTCACAGCCCAGCAAAGACCAATGGCTGCACAAAGATATCATGCAGCTGCCTCAGTCTGTTGTCATCGCTGATGCACACATCTCACACAAACTATTGAACAGCTTTACTTTGTTTCAATATCATTTTTCTGTTGTTCATCACAATGACAACATTTTTGTTAACAAATATTTGTATTTGGAACTTTACATAGAATTTTGTTCTTCCATCTCTTAACCAAACCAAAATAACTTTATGCTACGACTTGATAATATGAATAATAGTGTTGAACAACTGGTACAAGACGAGATAAGCTAATATACATCAACATATTAGTTTTTGTTGAAAAGGATGTGAAGTAAAGTCAACCTTGGAGTTCAAATTCCACCAAGGTTGACCTTTGCCTTTCATCTTTTTGGGGTCAATAAACGAAGTACCAGTTGAGTACTAAGGGTGATATGACTGCCCCCCCCCTCTCCCAAACTTGCTGGCCTTATGTCAAAATTTAAAATCAATATTCTATTTAATATACGATATCTTCATATGTAATAAAAAAAAATTATCTAAAAATAATAAAACTCAATCATTACATTATTGTTTTTTCTTAATGAGTGCAGGAAAAACTTTATGGCTCAACGACATGTATTCTATGCATCCCTAATTTTAATCTAAATTTTGACGAAAAAAATGCATATTAAACCTAGAGATTTACTGTATATCTAAAGACATATATTGTTCTTCTAATCAATGTAATGAGGAATAAATAAAACCTCAATATTTGTATGCTTATCCTCACTTATGGTCATGAATGCTGAGTAATAACTGAAAGAGTAAGATACAAGCGGCTAAAATGGGGTTCCTTTAAAGGATCTCTGGAACAACATTACTTGAAAATCTGCTCAGGGATCAGAGAGTTTCTCTAGGTTGAGCTGCTACTTCTCTGCACTGAAAGGTCACAGCTCCAATACTACAGATATAATTTGAATGTTGCAGGAAAGAATTGCAACACAGATTTTTCAAGCCAACTGGCAGGAGACCTAGGGGTAGACCAAGAATGAGATGGTTGGATTATATCCATACTCTTGGTTAATCATGCTTGAGAATCCAGTCAGAAAGTGTAATGATAACTGCTTCTGGTAGGATCCTACAAAGGAGGTGCCTGAGGATTCTAGTCCCATGACCATCCCAGGAATAGTGGGCAGAGAATATGGATGGGTGAATAATCAACAAAAGTAATCATCATCATCTATCAAGTAATGGGTAAACTTAGAAACAATCAATGACATTTGGTATTAAAGTAGAGCAATTGTGACCTTTTCTGTAAGTGACTTTCATGATTATATTTCTCATAAAAAACACATTACTTATGTTTCAATGAATGTTGAAATAACCAGGCATTTGGAGGAATATAGTTAAATAACTAAATTTTCATTATCAATCTGGTGCTTGAAACAAAGTTCTGGTATAAACTATACTCTTTTACTCTTTTACATGTTTCAGTCATTAGACTGTGACCATGCTGGGACACAACCTTGAAGAATTTTTAGTCAAATGTATTTACCCCAGCACTGGTAGTTTTGTTAAAGCCTGGTATTTATTCTATTGATCTCTTTTGTGAAACTGTTCAGTTTCGGGGATATAAACACACCAGCACTGGCTGTCAAGCAGTGGAGTAGGGGGCCAAACAAAGACACACACACATGTAGATAGATAGATAGAGAGGGGGGGGGGAATAATTCATATAAACAGATAAAACCTTGGTTTTTAATGTACAAAATATATCAGGTCATTAAGAATGGAATGTCTGATTTTCTTATGCACCAAGTTTGACAGTTTTTAACTCTAATGTTTTATCCTGACAATTCTTTGTTTTACAACATTGAAGAGTTACATCATCACTTTTCGAAATGCAATTCATGGTATCTGATTATATTGTGAGTTTTCTCTTGTGAACACATGGACAGATAAAAAATTCATGTTGTTTATGAATATGAGTTATGTCGTGGAACCAATGCATCCCAGAAACATCAATGAGGTGTTTGGTGAAGATCTGGCGAATGAGCACACTGTATGTCGAGAAGTTCTGGTTTGGTGACTTTACCCTTGAAAATCAGCCCTGTGGTAGACCTGAGAACAAGGTGGATAATGATGAGCTAGAAACTGTAGTGGAAGCAGATACATCTCAAACTACAGATGAGTTAGCAGCAAGGTTTGATGTTTCGATTCCAACTGTATTGGACCCTCTGAAACAAATCAGGAAGGTAAAGAAGCTGGACAAGTGGGTACCACACAAACAGAACGAGCATCAAATGACACATTGTCTTGGAACTTGCTGTTCTTTGTTGTTTCAGCATAAAAGTGAACCGTTTTTGCATCATATTCTTATGTGTGATGAAAAATGGATTCTTTTCAACAATAGAAAATGTTCTACATGGTGGTTGGATAGAGATGAAGTGCCAAAAGACAATCCAAAAAAGAATAGTCACCAAAAAAAACTAATGGTGTCCGTTTGGTGGTCCAGCACTGGTGTCATCCACTACAGCTTCATGAGACCTGGTCAGTCAGTTACAGCAGATGTATACATCAACCAATTGGATGAAATGATGATGAGTGAACTTGCTACTAAACAACTAAGATTGGTCGATAGAGACAGGTCAATTCTCTTGCAAGACAATGCTCAACCAAAGAACGCTACTCAAGTTACAGGAACTGAACTTGGAAGTACTCTGTCATTTACCATATTCACCAGACCTTGCACCAACTGACTATCACGTTTTCCAGGCATTAAACAACTTTTTGCAAAAAAAAAAAACTTAAAATCTGAAGAAAATGCAAAAACTGCCTTTTGTGATTTCATCACCTCTTACTCTCCAGAATTCTTCGCTGCTGGCATAAATAAGCTACCGATGAAATGGCAAAATTGTGTTGATAATTTAGGTACATACTTTGATTAACTTTCAGTTCAAAATCAGACATTTCATTCTTAATGACCTGATATATACATGTATATGTGCACAAAGAGAAGGCAGATTCAAAATTTTCAGATGATAACCAAGTATAAATTTAAATATTTATAGAGCAAACTTACTCAGATTACATAGATTCAAAGAATTAGAGGGGAGACTTATTGTCTCCATATCTGCTCACTTAGATTCTCCTTATAGACACTCTTTACCCTGCTGACTTGGTCCTCAGTGAAGGTATCAGACTGTAAGTTCAGATCATTTGAGCACTACAAAGTGTTTTCTATATTCAGATTCTCTCAATCTCATCTGCTGACTCTTTCTTTCTCTCTCTTGCACACACACACTCACACACACACAAGCATGACAGGCTTCTTTCAGTTTTTGTCATCCAAATTCACTCACAAAGCTTTGGCTGGCCCAAGGTGTCACACAATGGGACTGAACCTGGAACTATGTGGTTGGGAAGCAAGCTTCCTACCATACAGCCATGCCTGCACCTATATATACACATATCTCAAAAATATGTTGATTGAAAAATACTAAAGAGTAATAGCAAAAAATTTATAATATTACCTGGAATTGGCTTTTGGTGATTCTAATGACATTTCATTCTCACTTCCTACTTGAAATCTTTCATTTTCAACAGACTTCAAGTCATCCTCTGAATATACTTGAATTCCCTTTAAAATCTACACTAACCGCATAAATTGTCTTCCCTCACTGAAACTGGTTAAGTGTGGTGGGCCCACTGATGATTAAGCTTTATTCTGATTAGCTAATCTATTTTTAGTATGAGTGGATTTGAACATCAGGTTTACCAATTCCTGTTATATTAGGAATTTGGCTGAATATCAAGTCTGAATTGTCAGTAATCTAGGAATAGAGCCTGAGAAAGTTACTAACAATACCACCTGATCTTTGAGAGCTTTCAGCAGAATTTGCCCTTTTGCAAGCATTTGTACCAGACTCCCCCAGCTCCCACGACAACAATTACACCAGGCCATCTGAGGGTGTTGCCCATGAAGATTATGAGTATTTCACCCAATTACTTGATTAAATTATTTATTTTTAAATGTTTTAATGTGCTAGGATATTTGTTTTACCACTTAGGTGAGAGAGAGGGGGCAGTACCCATAATGCTTTGCAGGTCCTCTTAAACTGGAGGAAGGGAGGAAGATATCCTCAAACTGGTGACCTGGTCTGAGTGTTTGCAACAGAGTAGACTTGACTAAAAACACTCAAGGACCAGGTGACGGGATTCGTTCAGACATTGGATTAAGTTTACTACCAACTCAGAATGCAAAGATCAAAACAAGTAACAAAAGACATCTTGTCAAACACTAACAATTCCTACGTTCACCTTCCTAGGCAGGTACTTTATTTATTGAACCCAGAAGAACGAGGGGTAAAATTAATCTCAGCAATATTTGAATTCAAAAGTCAACAACAGCAACAAGCACTTTAAGGCTATTTTCTCTGCTAAAGTAGGAGTTAGCTTTGCAGGCTTCATAACAGTTTTCTCTATTTTCTTTTATCCTTTACATCCATTGCCCTCATTTCCTTCTCCATCATTTTTAACCAAATCTTTCTCAGTCTGCTCCTTTCTCTACTTCCTTTACATTTCTGATGCTCCTCTCACTCATTCACTTTTTATAACTCCACAACACACGACTCGGCCATTTCATCTCATTTCTCTTCTCAACATCCATTATTAGCACTATTCTCATCATTCTTTATTCCCATCATTGGTCTATTCTCATTTTTCTCTATTCCTATCATTGGTCTATTCACATCAATTCCTATTCCCATCATTCTCACAAGCCAGAATAAACACCACAAAGTACTTCCTCTAACACTTCTATCAATTCTCTGCATTAAATGTTTTCAATCTGAAATGTTAGTCAATAACTTGTTTATTCAGTCTGATATTTCCATGCCATAGATTTGATCTAGCAGAACTGACCAGACCCAACAACAACTGTAACTTAAAAATGACTTACTTCAACTGGAATTCTCTCTCAATTCGTTCTTTTTCAAGTTTTTTCTTTTCTTCTTCCATTTTCTTTTTCAGCTCTAGCTCTTGTTTTATCCTGAACAGAAAAATAAAATTACGGAGGTGTACTTGCAAAGCAAGTGACATGATCTGAGATTGTGCTGAAACAAAAACAATTACAGCGTGGAAGGTGTTTATAAGCCATTTAAAAACACAAAAACCGCTAGATTTACTTCAACATTTAAATTTAATTTGTCAAGACAAAAATATTCTGACAAATTAAATTTAAATGTTGAAGAAAAATAAAAATATTTTATTAAAAGGAGTTGAGTGAATGAGAAGAGACAATGGTTGGTTAGTGAGTGAATGAATGAGTGAAGGAGGAAGGGGAGGGTGGGCATGCGGGCAAGACAGAGCTGAGTAACTGAGATGAGTGAGAGCAAATGGCCAAAATAATAGTGAGTGGCTGAAATAATTGAAGGAAAGAAAGGCAGTAGAGCTGAATGATGGTGAGAGAATGATGGTAGAGTTGAGTGAAACAAAGAGATAAGATACAGTTGAGTAATTGAGATGAGTGAAGGTGGAAAGAGTCAAAGGAGAGTTGAAAGACTGAAGTGAGAGAATGAGTGTGGAAGAAAGAGGTATGTTAGAGCTGATTGGAGGTATGAAAGAAAGAGCTAAGTCAAAGACGAGTGATAGAGTTGAGTGAGTGAGAGAGTGAAAGAGAGACACAAGTCAGAGTTGAGTGAGTGACTCTGCTGTGTGTGTTGACTAATAATGATAGTGATGTAAGATCAAAACTTACCTTAGTTCTTCTGCTTCTTTTTCTGCCTGTAAGGTGGCTTTTTCTTTGGCTTCGTGTTCTAGAATTTCTTCAATGTTAAGATCATCTGGATGTTGGCCCATCACCCACACCCAATCATTGCCATCTTTTCCTGAAAGGAATTCCACTTTCTTCTTCCCTGAATAATAATAATCAAACAATTATGATGAATTGAAGTAAGAAATACACAGATTGTGACCAATAAAGAAATTGGATATGATGCCAATAGTAATTGGTGCACTTGGAAGTATCAACACTAAACTATGAACATTGATCAACAGCATTGAATAGAAATGTAAAGATAGAAGACCTATAAAAATCATCATTGCTTGGAACTGCAAGAGTCCTCTGCAGGGTTCTTGAAGCATGATCAGTAAACAATGTCACCTTAGTCTATTGGCTATGGGTAGCTGATTCCATTATACCCAGCAAAATAAGCTGAGAGTTTTCATCAAATTGTTGTTGAGTCCTTGGTGACAGTGTCAGAAGGCATCAAGAGGAATATAAAGAAAATCAAAATAGAGTGTCCAGTGGAGCTGTTACAAAAAGTTTTCCCCCTTGGCACAGCCAGAATCATCAGGAAAGTATTAGTTGAAATAACAGATAGGCTGCAGGTAGCAAGTCCACTACACAAGCAAGACTCCAAGATTTCCAACAAAACCAGAGTTAACAATAATAATAACTGCCCTGATGTAGTACCAGATACTGGCTCTCATGGCTTTTGATCTTTGCTGATTGGAAGTGTTATGTTCAGGTTTTGTCTTGGTATAAAATACAGGCTACAGCAAATATTCTGCTCAATACCACAGATTTGCTTGTCAGTTGTTTGACCATAAACAGTTAAGCATGTCTTTTAGTGGCTAACAGTATGTGCATCTCTGATAATGTGCAGAAGTAGTGGAGGAGCATCATAGCCATGTCTTGAGAGGAGTTCTTTGGGGTTTGAATAATTCACCTCTGGAAACATGAGTGTTTTGTTCAACATACTAAAACAAACCTTATTCAGGGACCTTTTGAGCAAGATGGGCTACATAACCTGAATAAAATTCTAACTGGGTCCCACCTGCAAGGTCATGTGCTGTTTATTTTGATATGAGATCACCATGTCATGCACATGGCTGTGATGCACGTGCCTGGTGTACCCTTATCTGTCTAGGTAGTCGCAATGGGTATACTGGGCTTCATATATTTATACCCCAGTGTCACTGCTCTCTCACACAATAATACTACTACTAATAATAATAACTTCAAATTTTTGCACAAGGCCAGTAATTTTAGAGGGAGGGTGTAAGTCAAGTACATTGGCCCCAGTACTCATTGATTTTACTCATTTTAAAAAGTTGAAAGGCAAAGTTGACCATGGCAGAATTTGAATTCAGGCTGTAAAAAGCTGGAAGAAATGCTGCTAAGAATTTTGTTTAATGATTCTGCTAGCTTACCATCTTGATAATAATAATAACAATAATAATGATAATGGTTTCAAATTTTGGCACAAGGCCAGCAAGTTCATGTTTTTAAATTTTACATGTGAGATATGAGGGGTGGGGGAGAAAAACCTTAGTAGTGAAGTTCAAATATAGGATCGAGATAAAGAGAAAAATTACCCAGCCTGTAAACAAGAATATGTATCCAGACTGATCTTTACCTCACTTTCGCAGAATCCTTTGTACTGAAATGTGAACCTTAAGTGTAAAACAGAAGTAAAGAAAGCCCAAATGGGAGGGTGTAGTGAAAGCTCATCCTCTTCCTCTTTACACATTCACCACTATTATGGTGATAATTATCACACACACACACATTCACACCCTGACCCTCTATAAGAATGTAAACACCCACATACATGTTCATATATGCATACACATAGTCTGTACAGACATATGTTCACACCCATAGACCTTCAAATACTTGTGTGTAGCTAATGGGGAAGCTTCAGCATGGTCGCTTGACTTGCTAGAAATAGAAGCTAAATTTCCCTCAAATAAAAATCACACCCAACTATTTTAGAAGACAACATAGGAAAATAACATCCTGGGTTCCCTACACATAAGAAAACGGCAGGATGGTCATAGCTAGAATGCTTTTGATCAAATGTCTACTCAATCAAAGCTGACCTGGGGCTTTACAGCAGCAACAACAATAAATAACCACTACAATAGTAATAAAGTCCCAATTCTGTTAACAACCACTCACAACCTCCCTCTCACATCCATTGCCTCTATAGGTCACTTCTACAATTACATTGCTATTTACCCACTAGCTACACCTTTCTCTATTTCCCTCCACTACACACACACACACATTCATTCTTCTCCAAGACTAGCACCATTACTGCAGCTATTATCTATAATTTTGATCATCTAGATCTGCTAGAAATTGCAGTCAAAGTCACTTAAAAAAAAAATAATAATAATAATAATAAAGATAAGATAAAGGATAAAGAACCTTCCTGGGTCATGGAGACTCATAGGGTCAGTTTCTGGTTTCCATAATGTATATATTAGCCCCCTGGATGGGACGCCAGTCCATCACAGGATTACACATTTTTGCCAGCTGAATGGACTGGAGTAATGTGAAATGAAGTGTTTTGTTTAAGAACACAACTCATTGGAATTGAAACCACAATTTTATGATCATGAGTCCACTACCCTAACCACTAAGCTATGCATCTCCACATTATATTCAAAGAAAGAAAGAAAATGGTACATTGGATAATGTAGTCCTAGATATACATGAAATGCAGAGTGGTCATGGCTGGAATGTTTTATTTACCACTCAGCTTAATCAGGACCAACTTGAAGCTAAACAGCAACAATAAAAATTTGGTATAACCAACACAGCAACCATATTACCCCCCCCCCC
>NC_069004.1:21684799-21694689 GCF_001194135.2 Octopus bimaculoides
ATCAAGCACCATCACTGCACTACCACCACCACCACCACCACCACCACTAATCATCACTTCCATCATCAGCATCACCATCACTACAATCACTGATTCCATCATCAGCATCACCATCACTACAATCACTCCTTTCACTGCCACCATCACTATTACCAGTACCATTATTACTACAAACATCATTATCATCAACACAATCAAGAGCAACACCACCACAATCATCACCATCATCATCATCACCACAATAGTTATTGTTTTATCAAACTTTTCTTAGAGAAACCTTAATTAATGCTATGAAGGCACATGGCTTAGTAGTTAGGTGTATTAAATTCACAATCATCTGGATGTGAGTTCAATTCCCAACAGCATGTTGTGTTCTTAATTTCATATTGCTCCAATCTACTCACCTGGCAAAATGAGCTGTAGCTGTAATTCAAAAGGCCAGCCTTGTGTCACACTGAATCAACCCAGCATATGTGTCTGAGGAATGTCCAGCCACTTACTTACACATTAATTTCACAAGCAGACTGTTCCACTGATCAGATCACTAGAACCTTCATCATCCTAACCAACAGAGTGACAAGTTAGTTAACAAATGATGGTGTTAGCAAAAGCAACAATGGAAGTTATGGTAGTAGTGTCAATAAACATAGAAATTGTGGTGATGATGATGATGATGATGATGATAGTGTTAGTCATGACAGTGATGGTGGTTGTGGTGATGTGATGAAGGTAGTGTTGGTCAACCCCTTCCCCCTCTCGTTAGTGTTGATGGTGATGAGGGGTGGCAGTGAAGATGTGGTGGTGATGTGTCAGTAGTGAAGGTATGACTGTTCTGATTGTATTAGAAAATATCACACCCATTACGGTTGACATTTATTTACAATAACCACCACTATCCCACCGCCTTCGTCACCCCAACACTATCACCACCACCACCACCATCACCACCCTCTGCTGTTTTGTCTCATTCCACACCTTCTTAACCTCTAGACCCAGCTATCTTAAAATATACCCTAATGTAACCCTCATCTTCCCTCAATGTGCCATCATTAGCCACCTCTTGACAAGATAATTATCGCTAGCAGTGAGAGAGAGAGAGAGAGAGAGAGAGAGAGAGAGAGAGAAAGTGAGAGAAAGAGAAAGGCTGACAAAATTAGAGAGAAAGCGGTCCCACCCTTTTGTTTTTGTCTATCAACTAAAAATATGCCAGTTTGCAGAAATTGATGTTAACAATGACATGGACATGATTATAATGATGACTGGTGATGATGTTAATGTTGATGATGATGTGATTAATGATAATGCAGATATCGTTACTGATGATGTTAGTGATGATGATAATGATAACAATGATGATACCAGTGATGTTGATGTTGAAGATAATAAATCTGTTAATATTGGTAGGGATACGATGATTGTTACGAGTAGCTTTAAGGGCAGTAGGTAGCTAGCAGAATTGTTAAAGCGCTGGAAAAATGCTTTGTGCTATTCATTCCGCTTCTTCACATTGTTAGTTGAAATCCTGTTGATGTGAACGTTGCCCTTCATCTTTCCAAGATTAACAAAGTAAAAAAAATCAGCCTAAATATTGGGTTTGAGGGTATTGCTGCCCTTGGGTCTGCAGTGAAAATATTTAGTGATCACCCAATGTTGTAATATGCTAGAATACTACCCACATGATCAACAAAATCTGACCAATCACAACTTCACATCAAACAGACTCCAGTGACGATCTCGTCTTTTGGCATGATTCTTTCTGAGCTTATCAATCAGCATAAATTTGATGCACCATGACTACTTGATGGAAAGCTTTGAGATGTAGCAGAGAGAACATTGACAGACACTATAGGAGTTGACCAACAGAGTGCTGACGGTGGACAGCAGCTGACAACAGAAAAGCAATGAACAGTCAGAGGATGAATGACATTTGAAGTCAGTAGTTAGCAAGCAACTAACAACACTTTATCTGTTATTACAACAGCACCAAGAACAATAACATTCAAAACTCTCTCAATGTTTTGTCATTCACAGTAATAACATTCATTTTTTGTGTA
This sequence comes from Octopus bimaculoides, assembly GCF_001194135.2. Classification (NCBI taxonomy): domain Eukaryota; kingdom Metazoa; phylum Mollusca; class Cephalopoda; order Octopoda; family Octopodidae; genus Octopus; species Octopus bimaculoides. The sequence goes on from NC_069004.1 coordinate 21,686,854, forward strand.
CAAAAAGAATAAAATTTTGCTGATCAAAAATCTCAACAGGCTCAAGTGTTCTTCGTATGGGCCTAAATCAGAAACCATTACATCCACTTATTACCATCATGTCAAGATTGTAAAATACCAGATCTATACAATTTCATTGTTTTTTCAATAAAACAGCTGATCAGGGACAAGGCATAACATACAAACTTACATAGAAATTGGTTTTTCTTCAAAACCAGAATGTTTTCTTAAAATTTCTACAAACAAATTACAACATTGTTTATGCCTAATTTCCTGTGAATTTGCATTTGGATGAGTTTCTTGGGAAGATCATGAAGCAAGTTCCAGCAATATTCCACTATCATATGCAAGTCCTGTCTGCTTTGACTTTTACAAGCTGGTTCATAATGCCAAGTTTGATATGGGGTGGAGGTAGGATGATTTTTCCCAGTTAAACTATAGGCTCTTTAACCACATTAAAAGACTCTGGAACTAATATTCACTGTGGCTAGTCTTTGATTACCCAATGTTTTTCTCTGGCTCTGTTGTCCCACATACATAAAAAGCATGAGTATTTGGTATATCCACTTTGTCGCTCTTGGAGAAAATTGACCATTTTAAAGCCCACACATATCACCCACTGATAGTAGTGAGGAGGATATCTTGAAATCTAGACATAATAGTAAAAAATGGATTCCATTTTTGGATCCAGTATATCAAAAAAAACTCTGAATCAAGTAAAAACAGCATAACAACAAAATATCTGTTCAATTGTGTAATTAACACTACACAGATGGCATAGTCAACAAAGTTGTAGTGTCGATCAACAACAATGGGATGACACATATACAGAAATATGCCAGGGCAACACAAGACCCCTTTAAGGCCAGACTAAATAATAGCAAATCTTTTAGACTCCAAGAAAGATGTAATATTACACTTTACCAGGTATATACAGTGATTAAAAGGAGAAGAATGCCATATATCAACTAGAGCTAGCTGGAATATTCTGGGTCATATTTTAATGGAAGTAGAAGATGCAGACTGCTTCACAGAGAGGAGAAGCATTCTAAAATCTTCACACAATGTGGGTACATTTTTAAACTTGAAAAGTGAAATTTTCAGATGTTGCTCACATGAGCACAAAGTCATTTTGGGGACATGGTCATATCTGTGAACTAGGGAATGATATACATATACACAAATGCTTTACCTATGGCTGGCACCAATCCATAGGGAATAATACTCCTTTTCCTCTTAAACTTCATAGTATTTTCAACTGTTTCATTCCACTTTTTGCCATCACCAAGCCAACATAGAGTCTATATTCCTCCAGCATAAAAGAAGGTATACACTTTTGGCTTGCATGTCTGATCAGTCATCAATACTGTCTAGTGGCAGTATTCAACATGAAACTGATGGTAACATTCTGACCAGTTATATGCAAAATCAGCAATACACTGCTTGATAATACAAAGATATACCAGGTCTTTTTGAACACCCTGTAGATTACATATAACATAAATATGATGTATAATATATCTTTACTTTTTACCTTCTACTTGTTTCAGTTACTGAACTGTGGCCATGCTGAGCCACCATCTTGAAGAAATCGACCCCAATACTGATTTCTTTTGCTGGAGTGAGACATAAACAAACCAATATTGGTTGTCAAGCAGTAGAGGGAACAAATACAAATATACACACATTCACACCCATCCACCTCACACACACATACAGTGTTCAGGCTAAATCTAACAGTTTACATAAAAGGGAGAAAACATTATGACTGAAACTTGATGCATGCATTCCTCGCTGTATCTCCTTAATCTTGGCCACCAGCTCAGTATTAGCATTGCAGAAAGAGTGGTTAGTGTCTTTTTCAACTATACTCCACACATTGTAATCCACCGGATTGTAATTGGGAGAATAAGGAGGCAGAAATTGAGGCTGGTGAAGTCATAGAAATTCTCCATCAATTACTTCTGACTCTTTCTGGAAGTATAGCAAGGAGCTGGACCTAGCAGTAACCCTCTCCAGCTAGCTTCACATAGCTACTTTCATGGTCTCCAGTAGCTTTACATAGCCACCCTCACAATCTCCAGTACCTTCAGATAGCCATCTGAATTGAACCTAAGTTTAAAAATATGGAGATGAATTCCAGTGTCTGCTATGTATTTTGCTACTGGTCACAGCTTCGTAGTTTCCATTGCAGCTGTCCATGTCATGGTTTACAGCCTTTGCAGTCTCCACAGAGCATTGAGCAGCAGTCATGAAGCCATTTTGATACTGATGCAAATTATCATGATACAGGTAATTCTTTTCCAATATTCAGATGACACCCAGTTCCCTTATGTCAGCTAACTTTTTCTCAATTACAATTTTAATATTTATGCTCTCCAACACTGTTGACTGTTCACCAATACATCAAACTGTTCCTGAAAAAAGGGGACATAAAAAATTGTCAAAACACTGTGTGTATGTGTGTGTGTGTGTGTGTGAGTGTGTGTGTATACACGCACACAGTTTTCATCTACCAAATCACTCGCAAATCATTGGTCAGTTTGGGGCTATAATAGAAGATACTTGCCCAAGGTGCTGCACAGTAGGACTGAACCTGAAACCACATGATTATATATTCTATACATTTGGATTTATAAACAGAAGGAAAGAATTACCCAATGTGTGTGTGTGTGTGTGTGTGTGTGTGTGTGTGTGTGTGTGGTATTCTTTATTCATAAGAATATATAATTTATAGTGAAGTGGAATCAAATAATATTTTGAAAGTATTTGTATAATATATAACAGGAAATACATCCATTATGCAACATATGAAATGATTTCAAAATATCAATAATTGGTTTGACTTCACTGTTATAATTTATACGACCTGATGCCAGTACAAACTAGCCTGTCCCAACTCCATTAACATGATACTCTAAACAATATATATTCATATATTATATAGTCTTTAGGGTGCTGCTATGAAAGAATGCAATGTTTTAGGCATTTTATGGCTGGTGGTACCCATCCCTCAACTCATCTGAACACACCTGATTTCTTCTGGAGGGAATGGGCTTACGTAAGGTCAGCAAACTCAAACAATCAATTAGTTTACATCAACTCTGATATTAGTCAATACATTTGTATGATATCACCTTAAAGTAACATGTGTCAACTGATTTATTTAGCATAAATGTAGCATGAGGTGTGGAAAGGAGACCAGCTGGTAAGGACAACTACAACAGTAACTGAAAAATAAATATTCAGTCGTTGACTTTCATATATATATATATATATATATATACATACAGGGAGAGACTGTGCATGTGTGTGTGTATGCATGTGTAATACATACATTATCATGAATTAAATTAAATTGGTTCAAACCATCATTAATTAATGTGTATGCAGTGACTGAGGAAATTTCCAGTAAGTGAGGAGTGTTTTAAGTACATGACTGATCTTATGAATGAAAAGCTATGCTAACTAGCACACCTACTTTTCTTTCTTTACACACAATAACTATCCTACCACCAACACACCACCTACTCTATGCTAATATTTCCTGGTTGTATGCAAATTAGCACAGATGCTAATAATACGGTGAATGAAAAGTACCAGTTCACACCTATCGACATAAGCTAAGATGTTTACATCAGCATTTATTAAAAGATATTCTCTAATTAAATAAATGCTGTTTTAGTTTTAATTCTATGTTGTTGTTTTCTAAACAATCTTTCAAGAGTGGGAATAATAAATACGTGGCTGTGTGGTAAGGAGTTTGCTTCCCAACCACATGGTCCCGGGTTCAGTCCCACTGCATGGTACTTTGGATAAGTGTCTTCTACAATAATCTTGGGTTGACCAAAGCCTTGTGAGTGGATTTGGTAGATGGAAACTGAAAGAAGCCTGTCGTGTGTGTGTGTGTGTGTGTGTCTTAGTCCCCCACCACCACTTGACAACTAGTGTTAGTGTGCTTATGTCTCTGTAACTTAGCAGTTTGGTAAAATGGATCGACAGAATAAGTATGAGGCTTAAAAAAAAGTACTGGGATTGCTTCATTCGACTACAAAAAATTCTCCAAGGTGGTGCCCCCAGCATGGCTGCAGTCTGGTAACTGAAACAAGTAAAAGATAAAAGAAAAATAGATTTATTGAGAGATATTCTTTGATAAAAATAAATGCTGAAAAGATGCCCATCGTGTGTGTGTGTGTGTGTGTGTGTGTACACACACACTTTTGTCTTGGCATCACATGATGGTTGTAAATGGATATCATCATCATACAAGTGAGATTGTTTTCAGTCTTCTATGATAAAATGTGTCCTGGTAACAGAAAATATTACCTTGCTTGGAAACAAATGAAGGTTGACAACAGGAAAGGCAACCAGCTGTAAAAAATCTGCCTCAACAAATTCTGTTTGACCAATGCAAGCATAGAAGAGTGGACATATGGTGATGATGAAAATATAAATTATCTGTTAAGATTATTTTTATGTATATGCTGTTTGGATGTTGAGTCTCATGGAGGTGATGTCAAATGGCTGAGACTTTTTGTGATTTGCTGTGCTTGTGAGGACACATCGAGTTAAGTGAAATTGTAGTCGTAGCCAGTTCCGATGACCTGTAAAAGGCAACTGTGCCAGTGACAAGTAAGAGGCACCTGTGCTGGTGACACATAAAATGTACCCTTGACGGTGACACATAAAAGATACCCATGATGGTGACATGTAAAAGGCACCCAGAACATTCTACAGAATGGTTGGCATTAGGAAGGTCATCCAGCCATAGAAACCAAGCCAGAACAGAATGGAGCCAGTATACCAGTTCCAGTCAAACCATCTAACCCATGCCAGCATAGAAAACAGACACCAACTGATGATGAAACATGAGTCTGAAACAGTAAATAGCAATAGATTATTATAACTGCAATAGATTATAGTAATCTATCAATCACTTAGTGATGTTTGCAATGAAAAGTAACTTCATAAATAAGATCATGAATGAACTGCAAAGATTCTAATGATATCATATATTCTAATTTTAGACAAAACAAAGAAAGACAGACAGGATTTGAAACCATGTATCTTCCACTTATCTGGTGACCATTTACTAATTACACTACAATCCCTTTTCTCAAATTAAATATGAACTTTTTTCTGCTAACTTCCAAGCCCCAATGAAACTAACTCCTTTTTAAGTACATCAGCACAATAACTGACTTATAATGTAGATTATGAATCAACAAAGATGAAAAACTGCTGTGGTTAATACATTGTGAGGAGTATAATCTACAAGACTGTATGGAGAATACAAGGCTATGAACATGAAATTAGTTCCTGTGTTGCCTGGTCTGTTCATTTCCATATGAGTACCTTCATTCAGTCATCTCCATATGAATACCTGCAACAGCTGGAGATTTACCTGATGAGAGAGTGGGATTATGTACAAGGAGAGTTTTGAAATTTCAGCCACTTAACCCTTTAGAGTTCACATTTCTCTGTCAAATGTAATGCTTATTTATTCACATTGTTTTGAATTAATCATCCATTATCATGTAGCTTTGAGATTTTGATGAGGTGAGCTTTTTGAATGATATTGTAAGGTTGGTGTAAGAGATCACATCTGACCAGTTTGAACATAAAACAGAATATTTTGTTCAGATATGGCTGGTTAAAATCTGACCTAATGAGTCTATACATCTGAGACAGATTTTAACTTGATGTTAACATCTGAAACATATCACAGTCATGTATATAATTTCTTTTCTTGTTTTGCAAGATACTTGATGATTTCACTAGTGCTGGTGGCATGAAAAATGACCCCAGCACATACTGTAAAGGGACTGGTGTCAAGAAGAGCATCCAGCTATAGAAACCAAATTTAGGAAAGGTGTTAGTTGATGAAGATTAACTCTAGTTCCTGATTGGTGCTTTACTGATGCTAGAATGAGAGAGAGTTGATATGTAATTTAAATCCAGATTATAAAGAACCATATTGTTGACAATTTCTTACATTGATTCTAAGACAGTATTCCTCTTTTCCATACAATAGAAATTAGGATTCTGAAAAACTTTTTTTCAAAATATTTCAATTTTTTCTTGCATTTTTGCTACCCAACCACCCACTTTCACACCCCTTTCCTTTCCCATGAGGGATGAGACTTCAAGAATCAAGAAACAATTATTCTAAAACTCCCCACAATACTAAATGCAAAAAAGTTGCATATTTTTTTAAAAGAAATCAATTTACACAATCCCTGCAGCCTACTAGTACTATTTCATCCATACCTGAAGGCTAAGTGACCAGACAATGTTGTCATGAAAAAATATACATGAGCAACAGAGGCAGTATCAATACCATGAGGTAATATTTATCCCCACTCAAACATGAATGTTCCATTAGAACAAACTATACTGTGGTAGATACAATGAGAGAGACTCTCTTGTTGGCTTTTGGTGCAAACTCTCTTTCAGTGAAAATGTTGACATTGTATCTTTTTTTTTTTTTTTCAGATTTTAAACACTTCGAGAAAGAGCTTTTGTCCACTAATTGGTGAGGTAATTTCAGTTGAACAAAACTTTTCATTTCACTATATTACATATGTGTGTGTGTTTTACATAATTATACAGCTTTTATCTTTCACTTGTTTCAGTCATTCGGTTGTGATTATGCTGGGGTACCACCTTGAAGAACTTGTAGTCAAATGTATCAACCCCAGTACTGATTTTTTTAAAGCCTGGTACTGATTCTATCAATCTCTTTTGCCAAACTGCTGAGTTACAGGGACATAATCACACCAGCACCAATTGTCAAGTGGAGAGAGGGGTTTGACAAAGACACAGAAACACACATATATGACAGGCTTCTTTCAGTTTCCATCTACCAAATCCACTCACAAGGCTTTGGTCGGCCCAAGGCTGTAAGAGAAGATACTTGCCCAAAGTGCCATGCACTGGGACTGAACATAGAAGCATGTGGTTGGAAAGTAAACTTCTTACCATACAACCACACCTGTGTCTATATAGTGCAATTTAAATTTAAATTGCATCACATGACAGTATTTAGAACTCCATGTGCATCTCTTTTCAATGATTTTCATATATCACAGAGAGCATACAGAAAAAAATACAAAACTGGAAAGTTGGTTCTTAAATTATTCAATCATGTTATATCTAACATGTTTTTCTTAAACAATAATATGTTATATAATGAAGAACCTTTTTAAAGTAGATTACATTATCAAATCTTCAGAGATTGCCTAACAAATGTAAATAACTTTTAAGACATTTAGTGGACATCAGACAGAATTATACAATCAATGAACATAACAAGATGATGTAATTTGCTTATAAGGCTTTAAGTCTTTAATGCAACACATATAAAATGACATACCTAATTACTTTACAAACTCTCCAGTTTTGTTTTAAACAAACATACATACATTATATATATATATTATTCTTTTACTTGGTTCAGTCATTTGACTGTAGCCATGCTGAAGCACTGTCTTAAAGAGTGTTAGTTAAAGAAACTGACCCCAGGACTTATTCTTTGTAAGCTAAGTACTTATTCTATCAATCGCTTTTGCTGAACTGTTAAGTTATAGGGACATAAAGACACCAGCATCAGCTGTTAAGTGATGGGGGGGGGGACAAACACAGACACACAAATATATACATACATGACAGGCTTCTTCCAGTTTCATTCTACCAAATCCACTCACAAGGCTTTGGTTGGCCCGAGGTTATAGTAGGACTGAACCTGGAACCATGTGGTTGGAAAGCAAGTTTCTTACCACACAGCCAAGCCTGCACACACACATATATATATATATATATATATATATATATATA
>NC_069004.1:21695625-21703125 GCF_001194135.2 Octopus bimaculoides
TTTCGTGCGGGTGACACGTAAAAGCACCCACTACACTCTCTGAGTGGTTGGCGTTAGGAAGGGCATCCAGCTGTAGAAACTCTGCCAAATTAGACTGGAGCCTGGTGTTGCCATCCGGTTTCACCAGTCCTCAGTCAAATCGTCCAACCCATGCTAGCATGGAAAGCGGACGTTAAACGATGATGATGATGATGATGATGATGATATATATATATATATCACACACATACATAGCAGAAAGCATTTTGTTTCTTACTTCATCTAATTCTTCTAAAAATAAAAACCTTTAATGAAAAATATTGAATGAAAGATTTCTTCAGTTAAATGCACAATCAGCTCCAATAGTGTTTTTGTTTTCCTTTTAAAATGGTTTCAAGTATAGGATCATGGCCGTACAGGGTCATTACCTTCAATAGAGTAAAGCTGATAGTTTCTACCTCTTTAAGGCTGACTGGTGTCTAAAAAACAAACAAACTTTGAGGATTGCCAAGACTCTGATTACAGAGAATTACTGGTATTTACTGTGTTGTTTTTAGTCAAATAATAGTGGATGGTAAAATCAGTTGAGTACTGGATGAAATATGTTATATGTCTTCATGTGCAGAATTCACATCTCGCCTGAGTTGATGACTTTCCATCCTTGTATTGAAGGTGGTGCCCCAGCATGGCCACAATCCAGTGATTGAGACCATTCAAAGCAAAAGGCAAAAAAACAAAAAAGCAAACAAAAACACTAGCTGAGCTGATTATACATTCAGCAAATGAAATGCAACAAACTGCAGCTAAACCTTCCTCAGACTCATATTCTTCAGTCTTAATGAGCAGACAAACACATTGGATGATGCTGCCCTGGACAAAATATATCTAAGAAGAAAAAGAGACGCAATGATCACAGCTGGAATAAGTTTTGATCATAGGTTTACTTGGAGCTGACCTGGGGCTAAATATCATCTTTAGAAAAAACAAAAAGTGGAATCATAATGGTTAGAATAGTCTTAGATCAAAGGGCTTCTCAAAAAGGCCTGACCTGGAGCAACAACATGTCAAAGGGAAAATAACTGGAAAGACTACAAATGGAATGATTGTTGCTTCAAGAGATCTCACCTGGAGTTAACCAGCAATGATATAAGATTACTGATTCTTAATCCTTAGCCTGCCCTGTGTATCATATGTGACACATATTTCCCTGATGTTCAAGCATCATATATGATATACATTATTTGTTATCATCTGCCAGAGTAACTTGGAAAACTTAATATCACTCAAAACTTATGAGACAAGGGTTAACTAAAAACATGAAAACAAGCATGGACATTTAGGACAAACTTTGGACAGGCAAAGGGTTAAGGACCTTATAAAAAATCCCATCTTTTACTTACCTTGTTGACAAATACACTTTCTAAGTAATGCTGTTTTAAACATCTGAAGAAATTTCCCATGTCGTATTTTTTTCTTTTTATCCATTCTTTCTCTCTATCCCTCACACTACTATTTCTGTAAGACTTTTTCCTGCTCCCCTGGTTGTCCTTATCCTCTGGTATATCTGTCCAGGTTTGTCTTTACAAAGATGAACTACTTCTGTATTTCGAATATACTATGTTAAAGTTAAAACTAACACAGTATATATGTGTGTGTGTGTGTGTGTATGTGTGTGTTTGTGTGTCTGTATTACTTTTATATAACAGCAAAGCAGACAGGTGGTACTTGGGTTTGTTGAGCTGAATGGTTTTTATTCCTTCTTGCTAGTAACGAATCAACAACATAATATCCAGCTGGGAGATGTGTGTTATGTATGTTTGTAACAATGTGTGTAAGTGTGTGTGTCTATAAGAGTGTCATGGTATGCGAGTCTGTATGTTTATGAAGGTGTGTGCCTGTGAGAAAGAGGGAGAGAGAGATCATTATTATATATGCGTATGTGTGTGAGTGAAGACAATATGACATATACATCACCACTCCCTGTGGTGATGTCTGTCTTGTCTCACCATAAATGAAAATAAACAACAGCCGGCTTGTGGCTAAGCAAATGTTAATAAGTGTGTGGTGTGTGTTAGGATATGTTCAAGTATATATATGGGTGTGTGTGTGTGTGTGTGTGTTAAGGTGGTTGGGTGTATGCATGTCTGTAAGGGTAGATGTCTATGTATTAGGGTGTGTGTGTGTGTGTGTGTGTTGTGTTCGCATCCATGTGTATGTATATAAATATGTTGGAACTTATATACATTAGTAAATATATGTTTGATATAAGGACTAATAAAACTTTATAGTAGTTACAATAATAAATATTGTTGTAGTTTTTGTTGTTGTATACAAGATGTGGATCTCGGATCTAATTGTCGTTGTCAGTAAATTAGCTGGTCTAATAATGTTGTTAATGTTGCTGTTGCTATTACTGTAGTAATTATTATTGATGTTGTTGATAATGTTGTTGTAATTGTTGTTGTGACATGCAGGTGTGCTCCACTGAATTTGTTTCCTCATAACTTCCAGAAAAATAGATATTTCTTAATGAAATTTTCTACAAATACTTTTCAGATGGTGAAGATTATGATTACACCAGAATTAGATTACTGGTTACCTTTTACTTGTTTCAGTAATTAAGACCCCAGTACTTTTTTATTTTAGTTAAGCCTGGTACTTGTTCTATTGTTTCTTTTGCTGAGACACTAAGTTACAGGACATAAACAAACCAACATTGGTTGTCAAGCGGTGGTGGGAGAGAAACACGTACACACACATGCGTGTGTGTGTATTCCTTTTCTGCTTTTTTTTTTGGAATCCGGGTTTTGTCCCCATTAACAGGGGTGGCCAGATCTACCTCAGTGATATAGCAACTGCCCTCACACCATCTCGCCCATTTTTGGAAGTCCTCCCTTCTCAAGCCAACCCTCCCAATCTCCTCCTCCACTTGTCCCCTCCACATTTTCCTCAGTCTACCTCGCTTTCACAGTCCATTTACCTCAACCACAATCACCCTCCTCAAAGCATGCTCCTCATCCCTCCTCAACACATGCCCATACCACCACACTCCATTCACCCTTGCCAGCTGTTCTACCGATTCTTCCAACCCCAGCATCCCCATCAGGTCCTCAGTCCTATTATCAAACAGCTTCACTCCACACATTTCTCTCACCATTGCTCTCTCAGTCCTTCTCAAAATTACCATCTCTCTCCCTCTCAGACACCATGTCTCACTCCCATACAGCACTGCAGTTCTCATGCAACTCCTATAGACCCTTCCTTTCATCTTCAATGAGAATCTTCTCCCATATAACAACACTCTACATTCCCTGAACTTCATCCAGCCTAGGTCTCGTTCTTGCTGTCACAGCTACTTCACATCCACCACCTACATCTACCCTATCTCCCAAATAACAAAACCTTCTCACTGTCTCCACCTCGTCACATAGTGTTTCCACTGGTTCCACCAGCCATCCAGCTCCTTTCTCACATCTTCCACAAACAAACTCTCTTGCCAGTCTTGGGGGGGTCACCTTCTTCATTTTCGTGCATCTACCATGAATCCATTTCTCACATCTCATACACAACACCACATTTGCCATTACCCTCCTCCCACATACACCACATGGATCCACCTTACACACTAACACTTCTCCTTCCACCCCACTCACCATCACTTTTGTCTTCCCAAGGTTTACCTTCAAACCCTCACTTTCAAATGCTTCCTTCCATTTCCAAAACTTCTCCCTCAATACCTCTATATACAATAGTGTAAGCATGCCATTATTAATTATGGGACTGTTGTTGTAGCCATCATTGTGATGGTGGTTGTTTCATCAAGATTGCTTAACCATTATTGCTGTTATTGGTTAGGTCAAAATCAGCTTTGACTGAGCAGACATGCGATTAAAAACACACCAGCATTAACCACATTTGTTTTAGTAGGCAAGGTGTACGCCAGGTTAGAATATCTAATATGTTGTCTGTGTCTGTGACAATAAGACATTTCCAATGTCAGTCTGATTTGTATTGTTCTTCACTGAAAGCTGGATAAGGAATTTAGCTGACCAACATCTGACCCCTTACAATGAATATAGCATTTCCTATTGCAAATATAAAGTATCTAGTCTCCTTGTTATCTCTAACCATTTGTCAATTCCCTTCACCATCTTACAAACTTACACACCTTTCCCAATCCTCTAGCCCCGACTCTCTCTTCATTTTCTTGTGGCTTAAGTGTACGCCCTGACACTTTATCACCACCATCTTTATCTCCCTTCCCAGTTAGGGTAGCCATCTATCTAGCCATGTATCTCCTCTACAGCAAGACACTTTTTCCTACCCCCTATCATATTTTAGCCTCTCAACACCTGACATAAAGTTATCTTCCTCTCTAATACCTCCCCACTCAGTCGAGGACTTTGGTGTTGCTGATTACTTGGTGATTTCACAACAGCCTGGTGTAGCTGCACCGACAGAGGTACCACCTCCTACGAAGATAATAGGATCACAGGAGCACAAAGAAAACAAGAGCTGTGCAAGTCTGGAGCAAACTCCTTGCATTCATTCCCAGCAGACCACCATTGCTTGACCTGCAGCAGAACCTGAGCATGCATTGGATTGATTGGCCACACCCGGACATACCATGTCCCATCATCTTTTTCCATGTGATGTCCTTGGTCATCATCAACAACAATGGACGAACGTTATATGTATGTATGTATGTGTGTGTGTGTGTGTGTGTGTGTGTGTTTATGACTTGTGAACTTTGCTTCTTTGTGTATGCATACATATACATGTGAGAGTGCACGTGTGTGCGTGCATAAACGTGTGTGCATGTATGAACGTGTGTGCATGTGTGTACGGGCGCACACGCAGATGCCTGTATGTAGGTAATAGCATTCTTTTTGCTAAAACTTTAAAAATTTTGTTCGGTTTTTGTAATTGTGAAATTTTTTCGCCATGAATGGTTTGTGTTTTTAAACGGAATGTATTTTTTCTGATGTTATATTTATTCCTGAATGATGTGTAAAGAAATTTTGATTTAAGCCTCTTAATGAATTCTTTATACTGAAATATATATTGAAGATAAATATGTTCATTTGAATTTATACGTTTTTGCGTCGTAACTCCTTTATTATTATTTATATATTTATATATATATATATATATATATATATATATATATATATATATATTCTCACACACACACACACACACACACACACATTATATGAACTAAAACAAACTAGTGTTTTTCTAAGTGTAATGGATATAAAGTCATAGGTTTTACAAATCATTTAATCAATATACAATTCTTAGAGATCATATGGATCAATGAGAGTTCAAAATGTTCATAGCAGAGTTTCCATGACCTCAGAAGCTAAGGATACCCATATATGTCAGCTAAACTAAAATTTATATTAGTTATCTTTTCCAGAACAGGGTGAGTGAACACACTCGCACACACAAGCAGAGTGCCATGGACGTCACAAGAAAACCAAGTTGGTAATACTAACTCATAAAGTTGGTTTACATGTGTTGATAAGAAAAATGACAAAAGGTACACAGAAGATTAAGTATGGTTGGATGCGTAAGAATAAGTATCCCAAAAGATTAAGTATGGAAGCACACATTGCAATGAGTAAATGAAATGATTTAACCAAAAGAAAAAAAAAGCAGGTTGAAAAAAAAACATTCAAATAAATGAAATAGAGAGAAAAAATTGCATAGGTGTATCAGAGAGAGGAGGAAGAAGAAAAAGGGTCAACAATAAAACAAAAAATATAAGTAAGCAAGCAGAGATAAATACAGGTATGTTTGTATAGAGGCCAGCTCTAGCTAAATACACATCTTTCACATTCCAGTTTTGGAAAATAAAAAAAAAAGCTGATGAACATATTTGTCATGGCATAAATATAATAATAACACTGATGATGATGATGATGATAATATCTTTCATTGGTTACAAGGTCAAAGACAGAGAGGACAATACAAGGACAAAATGCAACACACAAAAGGTAGTGTTTACACTGTTTAACAAGAAGTGAACAAAGACAGAAGATATAAAATTTCAAGAAAAAAAATTCCTCAATCAGGGAAACACTTAGAATATTTCAGGACAAAAACCACACAAAGGCCTGGATTATTCTACCACATCCAAAACATCAAAAGTGGTTTCTACCAGTTTCTTTTCTTTAGAAAAGTGTGAAGATAAAGGGTTTGGTGGTTAGGATATTGCAGAAGATTTCAAGATTGCAGTTTCTATTCCCAGACCAGACACTGTGTTGTGTTCTTGAGCAAAATTCTTTCAATTCACATTGCTTTGGTCCACTCAGCTGTAAATGAGTAACCCTGAAATGGACTGGAACCCTATTCAGGGAGAATGTTATGATCCCAGTCACTTATAAAAACCATAGAAACTAGGTAAATAACCTTATGAATGAATGAAAGGACTTGAGGCAGTAATTAACTTTTTCACTTGGAAAAGTATAAACAGGATTGTCTCATTCAACATCACTAGCTGTGCCATTCTCACACATCTTTCATTAAGACAGCACCTTTCCTTCAGCCCTCATCTTCTCTTCAAGTAATTGAAATACAAAGCAGTGATGTGTATAAATATAAACTTGTTGTGAGTTGAAATATGTTTGAGATATATTGGAACCCGTAAGAAAGCCATTTTGTGATGGAGAAAATTTTTCGCTGCAAACAAATAAGTGTAAGTACACCAAATCAACTCAGTGTCACCTGACTGGCTTGTGAGATGCAAGCATTTTGGAGTGGTTATCTCCTCTTCAGCCACAGGTACTGGACAGGAAGATGCTGTAAGCCAACACAAGAGACAGTATCTCTCTCATGATAGTCCCGTCATTATTCAATGTCTGGTTGCATTATTCAGCAGCTCATGATAAAACACAGTGAATAGCTTCATTATGGGTTCAAATATGCCTCAAGTATGCTTGAACTAGTAACAAGTTTGTATTTAAAGCAACTGATGAGAGCTTGGCCAGATAGAAAAAAAACAGTCTTCAAACCTTTCAAACGAGTCCATCATGCATCATTCACCTCCGTCACCAGGCAAACTTATTGCCTTTCTCTAACTGAAGGAAGGTGGCAAATCTATTTTACTATAGACTCAGCTGATAGCCAGATCTGATCTGTCCTACACATAACAAGAGTTGTCAGACATAATAAACCCATAGATTGCAAAAGCAAGAACACTGAAAGACAACATATGTGACATTTTGGTCTCTCTCTCTCCGACTTTTACATTCTGTTTAAAATACGACAGGCTTCTTCCAGTTTCCGTCTACCAAATCCACTCACAAGGCATTGGTTGGCCTGAGGCTATAGTAGAAGACACTTGCCCAAGGTGCCACGCAGTGGGATTGAACCCGGAACCATGTGGTTGGTAAGCAAGCTAATTACCACACAGCCACTCCTGCGCCTACATTAACATTACTTTGATGTTTTCCACAGAGACAAAAGTATTTTCCCAACATTATTACTCGTATGGGTAACATGACAGTACGTTTA
>NC_069004.1:21705625-21708531 GCF_001194135.2 Octopus bimaculoides
TTTTAGCCAAATGAATCAACCCCAGTACTTATTTTTTTAAGCTCAGGACTTATTCCATCGGTCTCTTTTGTCAAATCACTAAATTATTGGGATGTAAACACACCAACACTGGTCGTCAAGCAGCAGTGGGGGTCAAACCCAGACACAAAGAAACTGTGGTGTTACATGTGGTGTTATGGGCTGTGATGAGCTATGTGTTGTTGATGGAGAGAGATTGCAGATGAAGCAAACGGAAGTGAAGACAGACCAGAAGGGCCAGACCGGAAGGGCCAGACCGGAAGGGCCAGACCAGAAGGGCCAGACCAGAAGGGCCAGACCAGAAGGGCCAGACCAGAAGGGCCAGACCAGAAGGGCCAGCGGAAGTCGGACACACATGGTGGACAGTGAGCACGTGTGGTCAGTTCGAAGATAAGATGGCGTATGTAGAAGACGTGGTTTGATCTGGAGCGATCGTTTACCCCGCCACGGTGACAAGGTAAGGTCGCAGTATTTCGTTCTCGCTTTTGCTTCTTGTTGTCTTTTTCCTCCATCACACCACAGAAACAAAATGAGACAACAAACCCAAGGCTGTAAGGAGTTTTCAGGACATTTATAAGGAAAAAGATACATAGTTTTACAGCTGTTTCTGGAATATTATGGATATCTCTTCATCAAAGACAATGAGAGATAGATAAATATATACATATATACACGCACACACAATGACTGGGTTCTTTCAGTTTCTGTCTGCCAAATTCTCTCACAAGTAGAAGACACTTGCCCAAGGTACCATGCAGTGGGACTGAACAGTCATGTGGTTCAGAAACATGTGATGCAGATGGATGAGGACAGTTGCATAAAGAACTGTAGATCACGTAAAGTGGAGGTAAGTTGCGGAAGAGAGCAACATGGGAAAACATGCAACAAAGTAGTGAAAGCCAATCTCAAAATGTTGAACTTTATGAAGGAAATGACAGAAGACCAAGATATGTGGCACATTTCTGTACTCAAGAAAACCCACCCACCACAACAGAATTAAGATCCTAAAACAAAGGTGCTACATAAAGGGCACTGGTATGGTTACTAGTGCCACTTAAAAAGTACTGGTGATGGTGCCATGTAAAAAGCACCCGGTATACTCTGTGGAGTGGTTTATGTTAGGAAAGGTATTTAGCCGTAGAAACCAAGCAAAACAGGCTATGGAACTTAGTGGCCATCTAACATACAAAATGAGCATTAAATTTTGACGATGGGGATGATAATGAAAGAAAAACCAAAATAAATGGCACAAAACACACTTTAATAGACAGAGCTTTTTATGAAGACTATCAATTTTGAAAGTGCATTATGTTGTATAATATAATTTGAGACAGAGAAAGTAGAGGGAATATTTTAGTCTTGTCACGACAATGTATCTGGTAAAATAAAATGCACTTAATTTTTTTTTCCCATCATCAACTAATTTACAGCATGTATGATAGACACAATATCAACTTTTGAAAATGTTCTCCGCTGTTTAATCATGGAGAACTGTAACAAGTGGCAAGAGGCTGTGAGATATCCAAATGGGTCACCATGGAAAAATTATGATGATATAACGACTGGAATAATATTTTTACAAAAGTGATATTTATAATTTGTAACTGTTGTAAAGTAAAGTAACTATCTAGATGCCCATGATGCAAATGGTTTAATGATCACAGAGCAGAGATGACTCTTCAGTCTTGCTGGAGACATGACAAACTCTCTAATGCTTGTGCAACAATAAAATACACCTAACTAGGATGTGATAGGAGAGGTACCATACACAGAGAATATACCCAAAATGGAATATACTAGTGAGATGCTGTTTCTGATTCATCTAGGAGTATAGTAATTACAAATAATAATTGATTCTGAATGTGATGACACATCCAGCCCATGACAGTATGGAAAAGCAGAGAATAACAATAATGATGAGGAAGAGGGGGTTTAGCTTCAGGTCAGCCCTAATCTAGCAGATATATGATAAAAAAAACTTCCCTCTCTCTCTCATGTACATGTGTGTTTGTATATGCATCTATAATTACACTGCCTTGTTATCTTAACACAGTAGGATGGGATCTGAGGAGAATTTGACTGATATTTTTAACAGGCTGAATGATTATGCAGTGGGACCATTACTACAATGACAGGATACAAACAGCTGAAAGGCATCAGATATTTCAGAGCAGCTCTTAAAAGAAACAGCCATGGGTGTGTGGTAGGAAGTTAACTTCCCAACCACATGGACTGAGGTTCAGTGCCACTGCATTGTACTTTGGGCAAGAGCCTTCTACTACAACCCTAGGCTGACCAAAGTCTTGTAAGTGGATTTGGTAGATGAAAGCTGAAACAAAACCGTGTGTGTGTGTGTGCGTGCGTGCGTGCGTGTGTGTGCAGATATGGCTGTGTGGTAAGAGGCTTGCTTCCCAATCACATGGTTCCAGGTTCAGTCCCACTGTGTAGCACCTGGGCAAATGTCTTCTATTATAACCGCAGGCCAACAAAAACCTTGTGAGTGGAATTGATAGATGGAAACTGAAAGAAGCCCATCATATATACATATATATGTATAATATCAAAGGAAGGTTAACTAGGAAGTTAGTTTTTGTATGTAGCAGATGTTCAGGAGCTATAAACACTGTGAATGCACAGAAAACAACTTCTGCCACATTCCAGGGAGAAAAACGAGAAGTGGTTGATAGCTTCCGCTATCTTGGTGACCAAATTAGTAGTGGGGGTGGGTGCGCTGAAAGCGTAGCTGCTAGAATTAGAATAGCCTGGGCAAAGTTCAGAGAGCTCTTACCTCTGCTGGCGACAAAGGGTCTCTCTCTCAGAGTAAAAGGCAGATTGTATGACGCATGTGTACGAACAGCCATGCTTCATGGCAGTGAAACATGGGCCGT
>NC_069004.1:21712951-21715083 GCF_001194135.2 Octopus bimaculoides
CGACACATGAAATGCACCATTTTGGGCGTGGCCGTTGCCAGTGCCGCCTGGCTGGCCTTCGTGAGATTTTCGAGCAAGATCGTTGCCAGTGCCCCTGGACTGGCTCATGTGCGGGCGACACATGAAATGCACCATTTTGGGCGTGGCCATTGCCAGTGCCGCCTGGCTGGCCTTCGTGGAATTTTCGATTGAGATCGTTGCCAGTGCCCCTGGACTGGCTCTTGTGGGGGTGACACATGAATTTTTCGAGCGAGACCGTTGCCAGTGCCCCTGGACTGGCTCATGTGCGGGCGACACATGAAATGCACCATTTTGGGCGTGGCCATTGCCAGTGACGCCTGGCTGGCCTTCGTGGAATTTTCGAGTGAGATCGTTGCCAGTGCCCCTGGACTGGCTCTTGTGCGGAGCGGTCATAGGATTTTCAAGCGAGATCGTTGCCAGTGCCCCCGCACTGGCTCTTGTGTCGGTGACACATGAAATTTTTCGAGCGAGATCGTTGCCAGTGCCCCTGAAATGGCTCTTGTGCGGGGCTGTCATAGGATTTTTGAGTGAGATCATTGCCAGTGCCCCTGGACTGGCTCATGTGCGGGCGACACATGAAATGCACCATTTTGGGCGTGGCCGTTGCCAGTGCCGCCTGGCTGGCCTTCGTGGGATTTTCGATCGGGATCGTTGCCAGTGCCCCTGGACTGGCTCTTGTGCGGAGCCGTTGTAGGATTTTCAAGCGAGATCGTTGCCAGTGCCCCTGGACTGGCTCTTGTGCGGGTGACACATGAAATTTTTCGAGCGAGATCGTTGCCAGTGCCCCTGGGCTGGCTCTTGTGCGGGTGACACATGAAATGCACCGTTTTGAGCGTGGCCGTTGCCAGTACCGCCTGACTGGCCTTCGTGCGGGTGACACGTAAAAGCACCCACTACACTCTCTGAGTGGTTGGCATTAGGAAGGGCATCCAGCTGTAGAAACTCTGCCAAATCAGATTGGAGCCTGGTGTAGCCATCTGGTTTCACCAGTCCTCAGTCAAATCGTCCAACCCATGCTAGCATGGAAAGCAGACGTTAAACGATGATGATGATGATGACGATGATATATACAGGGTGCAGTGAATAAAGTGTGTAAATTCCACAAAAATTAAAATAACACTGACATCTCATTATGCTGCCATAATCCTTGCCTTTAGTTCATCTTTGGTGTTACAAGGAGTTTTGATGGTCTCTTGCTCAACTGCGCACCACACATAATAATCAAGGGGGTTGCAGTTTGGGGAGTTAGGTAACCAGATGTTAGGGGTGATGTGGTTGCAGAAATTGTCTGACAGTCATGACTGGGTTCTCCTGCTTGTGTGGCATGGGAGCAGAGTCCTGTTGCCAGACATAGGGTCTTCCAGCAGCCACTCTCTTGACTCAAGGCAGCACTACCTCCTCCAGGCACTTGATGTAGGCCTCCGTGTTGAGTCTGAGGCTACGTAGGAAGATGAATGGAGGGATAACATGGCCATCATTAGTGATCACTCCAAACACCATCATGTTGACTGGATGTTTGATCTGTGTTACTCTCGGTACATGTTTTGGGGACACAACAAGTGAATGATTATTCTGTATGTTTACCATCTGATCCTGGCAGAAATTTTTCTCGTCTGAGAGAAATCAAAGCATGTTCAGTTGGAAGGGATGCCTGAATTTGTTCAAAAGCTTCATAGCGTGGTCTTTCCTCTTATCCTTGATGGCCCTTTCTCATCTTGTATGAGGAATACCGAATGTCGTTATGGACTACCTGCTTGATAAGAAACTCAGACACTCCCATATCCCTGGCGGTGGACCTGACTGACTTGGAGGGATCGTTGTCAATCATGGCCTGGATCTCACCAACAAATTCAGGAGTCCTTTTCTTATCAGAACGATCAGAGTGAGTTTTCCAAGCTGCCATACCTTTGTAATCACCATTGGACTCATCCAACTCTTTCCGAATCCTCTGCACTGTTCTCAGATTGACAGCCAAACACTCAGAAATGTTCATATCGGAGCTTCTGGCATGAATGCCAAGCAGTACAGCATATCATTTCCAAATCTCTGGCAGAGTGAATTGTGTCATGGTGTTGCTTTTCTCACAGACAGTGCCCAACTGATCGTTCTAT
>NC_069004.1:21717553-21721493 GCF_001194135.2 Octopus bimaculoides
AGAGAGAGAGAGAGAGATTAAAGGATGATGATGATAATATCAATGTGTGGGTGTTTGTCCTCCACCACTGCTTGACAACAGGTGTTGGTGTGTTTACATACCCATAACTTAGCAGTTCAGCAAAAGTGACCAATAGAATAAGTACTGGGGTTGATACATTCTACTAAATATTCTTCAAGGTGGTGCCCCATCATGGGTGCAGTCTAATGATTGAAACAAGTAAGAAAAATGTGTGTGTGTATGAGTGTGTGTTGCTGATTGCCTAGCCTTAACTTCATGTGATAGTTGTAAACGAATATCACCATCATGCAAGTGGTGTTCTTTGTTTCCAATCTTCCATGAAAACATGTCTGGTCATGGAGAAGATTATCTTACTTGGAAACAGCTGAGAATTGGCAACAGGAAGGGTATGCTGCAACAAACCTCTGAGCTATGCAAGCATGGAAAAGGCATTCAATAATCATGATGAGATGATGACAATCTTAAAAGTAACCAATCCAAATAATTTCTAACTTTCAATATAAAGACACAAATTTCAAGGCAAAGGGAATCACTGACTGACTAAAGCCTAGGACACTACAAATGTCTATGACGGGGAGCAGTTCTTATGTAGCTGCTGGACCTGCTAGGAACAGCAGTTAAATCTAGCTTAGATGAAACCCTGTAGTCATTAAACAAACAAGGACACACTGGATATTGTCGTATGCCTTTTATCAAAGATCAGCTCACTGGGGTAAAACAGAGGCAACAACAACTAATACTTATTTCATTGTCCCCAGAAGGACAATGAAATAAGTACTGTCATTGCATTAATAACATGTTAAGGGAGACAACTAAGCATCTCTGGCCATCGATCCTCTATTGGTTCAATTTGCCACAAGTGTGAATAATTAAGATTTAGATATTCACAAGGCCACAAATTTGGGGAAAAGAAGTGTAATAATTGTTTTAATTGATGTCAGTATTCAACGGATATTTTATTTTATCAAAAGTAAAAAGCAAATTTAATCTCAGCGGGATTTGAATTTCGGGCTAATGCAGATCTGCATTAGACGAGGTGTTTTATTTAACGAACCAAGAGAGAGAGGGGGGAGAGAAAGAGAGAGGAGTTGCTTTAATCAACGCCAGTATCTTACTGCTACTTTATCTTATCAAACCCAGAAGAGGGAAAGGCAGTTATATACTGGAAACGGATTCGGTCAACTCCTTTCTCTCTGTCTCTTCCCCATCTCTATCCGTTCCTCTCTAATTTTTTTTTCTTTTTACCTCCCTTAACATTTAGAGTTACCTCCCTTCGGGCCAACACTCATTCAGTTGACATCTGATCGGAAGCGTTTCAGCCTTGATGATTCCCTCGCGTCGTTTGCCTAAGATTGCGTTGTCTAAGATTGGGTGTGATTTGAGGAAGATTTGACAGTTGTTTCTAAAAGGTGGGCAACCACATAAAAATTCCCTCGTTAGTTCATCTTCTGTCGTAAAAAAGGCCAGAGAGAATGACGAAGACATTTTAAGAATTCTAGAAGTGTGCAACTGTTCGAACTATTCTAAGAAAACTATACAACAGCAGTCATGGTTTTGTAAGACTAAGTAAAAGTAAATAAAGCGCTTCAGCTTCTAAATCACCCGTAGTAATGCGAGGGGTCACTCGTTTCCCTGGTATGACGTTACAACCGAAGGAGTGTGCATGCATCTATTTTGATTATTTATTTACTGATTTTTTTTTTTCCTTCTTTAGGAAAATAGGTATTCACAAAAACGTGTTATTTAGCATTGACTTTCCAGAAGCATTAGTTCCAAAGATTTTTCCGAACCAGGGATGGTTACCTTAGTCGACACACTCTAAACAAAAATTGCTTTCAAATTTTGGCACAAGGCCAGCAATTTCAAGGAGCGGGGTACGTCATCGACCCCAGTGCTCAATTGGTATTTATTTTATCGACCTGGAAAGGATGAAAAGCAAAGCTGACCTCAGCGGAATTTGAAATCAGAACTTTAAGATGGACAAAATGTTGCTAAATAGATTCTGCCAGCACACTGCCTTACTTAAATATTAAATTTACTTGGCAGGAATACTGCTAAGCATTTTGTCTGACATGCAAACAATTTAGTCAGTACGTGACTGAACAAAAATACCCACCACCACCACCACCACTTCCCGCGGGATTTCAACTACTCCATAAAGAAAAAAATAACGGAGAAATAAACAGTTTATATGAAAATATGTAAGTTTGTGTATTATTGTTATAATTATAATGATATGAACTACTGCATTAATCCTCCCTTCTGAACACATCTAATACGTATGTATCTGTGAGTATGCTTGTAAGGAAATATATATGTATATATATGTATGTATGTGTATGTATATATATGTGTGCTCCTCATGTAGACACAGTTTTATTCTTACATAGCTAAAATAATTTTAAGATATATTGATTCTATAAATTACAATATTACTCCTCTTATAACTTTCTCATTCCTCTGTTTATATTTTATCTAATATGAATAATATAATGCATCTGATAATAATAATAATAACTGATTCATTTGTATGCATATATATGCATTTATGTATGTACATTTAAGTGTAGGTATATGTATTTATGTATATGTATTTATATGTAAAAGTATGGATATGTGTGTGTATTTATATTTATAACTTAACCTTATGTACTTTCTAAAATCTCTGACTAAGCCTAGAGAAACATACAAGTACCTCAATTTCATCTATTAATTACTTCAGTCCACTGGAGGGATAAAGGTAAAATGAGGTATTTTTGCCTCTTGGCTGAAACAGCTGTAAGATATTATCCCAATTTCTATTGCTATATGTTATATATTTTAATAATTACAGATATTTTATATCTTTTATATGTATGGTCATGTGGCGAGAATGGATGAGGATAGCTATGTGAAAAAGTGCCACACCCTAGCGGTTGAGGGAACCTGTGGAAGAGGTAGACCCAGGAAGACCTGGGATGAGGTGGTGAAGCATGACCTTCGAACATTAGGCTTCACTGAGGAAATGACTTGTGACCAAGACCTTTGGAAATATACAGTGCGTGAGAAGACCCGGAAAGCCAAGTGAGACCATAATCCGAGGCCTCTGCCAGGGATGTAGCCAGCCCACTTATGCGTACCTTTCCTTCATTGGACACTAAACTCTGCTTGTGAAGACCTGTTGAGGCAAGTGAAATTGAAGTCAAACCAAATTCGACGACTGGCACCCATGCCAACCTCTCCTTCATTGGACACTAAACTCGGCTTGCGAAGACCTGTTGGGGCAAGTGAAATCGAAATCGTGATTGAACCAAATTCGATGACTGGCACCTGTGCCAGTGGGGCACTAAGAGCACCATCTGAGTGTGATCTTTGCCAGAGCAGCTTCCATGCCAGTGGCACATAAATAGCACCATTTGAGCGTGATCATTACCAGTGTCACCTTACTGGCACTTGTGCCGGTGGGACGTGAAAAAACATTCGAGCGAGGTCATTGCCAGTGCTGCTGGACTGGCTCCTGTGCAGGTGGCACATAAAAAACACAATTTTGAGCATGGCCCTTGTGCCGGTGGCACGTAAAAGCACCCACTACACTCTCAGAGTGGTTGGCGTTAGGAAGGGCATCCAGCTGTAGAAACTCTGCCAGATCAGATTGGAACCTGGTGCAGCCATCTGGTTCGCCAGTCCTCAGTCAAATCGTCCAACCCATGCTAGCATGGAAGGTGGACGTTAAACGATGATGATGATGATGATGTAAAGCATAACATGTCATACATGTATGTATATTGTTATAATTGTCCTTTTAGTAAATAAATTGACATAATATAATGTCTATAAGTTGATGAATACCACCTATTGATTCCCTCCATTTTCTTATTGCTCGCTCGCTCTCTCTCTCTAAATATATATATATATATATATATATATATATATATATATA
>NC_069004.1:21721775-21725222 GCF_001194135.2 Octopus bimaculoides
ACTAGGCTTACAAAGAATAAGTCTTGGGGGTCGATTTGCTCGACTAAAGGCAGTGCTCCAGCATGGCCACAGTCAAATGACTGAAACAAGTAAAAGAGTAGGACTGGTGTAGCCATCTGGTTCGCCAGTCCTCAGTCAAATCGTCCAATCCATGCTAGCATGGACCGCGGACATTAAACAATGATGATGATGATGATGATGATATATATATATATATATATATCCATCAACATCATTTAATGTCTGTTTTCCATGATGGTATGTGATGGACAGTTTGACTGGAGCTGGTTAGGCTAGGGACTGCACCTGGTTCCATTGTCTGCTCTGGCATGGTTTTGACAGCTGGATGCCCTTCCTAATGCCAACCACTCTATAGAGTGTACTGGTGTTTATAACATGGCACCAATACAAGTACTTTTAATGTGACACCAGGAACCAGTATCAATTCTGCTGTGACAGACAGATGACCTGATATGTTTATTTTCCCTATTATTCAGCTCTATATAATATACAATTAATATACAATGCATATTAATATAAAATATATGTATATATTTTGTGATCTTCTACCATATGGAGAAGATTATAAAATAGCTGCAATCATTAGGAAATACTAAATGCATATTCACTCTTCATATCTCATGATTTTATATTTTATATATATATATATTTTATCTTTTACTTTTTTCAGTCATTACACTGTGGCTATGCTGGGGCACCACTTCGTATTTTTAGTTGAATGAATGAACTGACCCCAGCACTTCTTTTTTAAGGCTGGTACTTATTCTATTTTGCCAAACTACTAAGTTACGGGGATGCAAACACACCAACACCAGTTGTCAAGCAGTGGTGAGGGACAAATACAGACACAAAGACTCGCACACATAGATGAAGTACTGAAGAACAACCTCAGGATGCTGAACCTTTCAGATGACAAAGGAGTGAGATGCTTGGTGCCTTGCTGTAGTCAAGAAGACCTGTACTCCACAGCAGAAGGAGTAAGATTGGTCCCTCTGGGTCTGGGGGTGTAAAGTACTTGTAGTGGTGCCACATAAAAGTGCCCATGCAATGCTACATAAAAGCACTTGTGCAGTGTCACATAAAAGCCCCCATGCAGTGCCACATAAAAGCACCCATGTGGTGCCACGTAAAAGTGCCTATTCAGTGCCACATAAAAGCACTTTTGTGGTGCCATGTAAAAGCATCCAGCACACTCTGTAAAGTGGGTGGCATTAGGAAGGGCATCCAGCTGCCAAAACAAGAAGTGGTGTCTGGTGCAGCTCTCCTGCTTGCCAGTTCTGGTCAAACCATCCAATCCATGCCAGCATGGACAACAGATGTTAAAGGATGATGTATACACACACACACACACACAAATTTGTGTGCATATATACCAGTAAATATATATATTCTTTTACATGTTTCGGTCATCAGACTGTGGCCAAGCTGGAGCACTGCCTTGAAGAATTTTAGTTGAACAAATTGACTCCAGTACTTATTTCTTTTTTAAAGACTGATACTTATTCTATTGGTCTCTTTTGCTGAATCCTGAAAGGATGAAAAGCAAAGCCAACCTCAGTGGCATTTGAATTCAGAACATAAAGACGTATGAAGAGTTGCTAAGCATTTCACCCGGCATGCTAACAATTATACCAGCTTATCACCTTACAATGGAGAAGCATTGGTTTCAAATTTTGGCCCGAGCCCAGCAATTTCAGAGGGGGGGGGGTTAAGTCAATCACATCAACCCCAATTCACAACTTGTACCTATTTTATCAACCCTGAAAGGATGAAAGGTAAAGTTAACCTCATTGGAATTTGAACTCAGAATGAAAGACAGACAAAATGTCACAAAGCAATTTGCCCAGTGTGCTAACGAGTCTGCCAGCTCACCACCTTGCAATGGAGAAATATTAGCAACAATTTAGTCCTGAATATAGAAAATGATGGGGTGGTCATAATTGGAACACCTTTGATTTTAGGTCAGCTCAATCAGTGCTGACCTGGAGATAAATAACAGCAACAACATTCTTCAGCATCATGCTAGTACAACAACAAAGTATAAATTATAATTATGATATACCATCTGAGAAATTTAGATGTAAGAAAAATAAACAAACAAGAAAATAAAGCAAAACAAAAATGAAGCAAAACCTAAACAAAAACAAAAAACTCAAACTTCTCCTTCCTTTGTCAAAACAATATAAGTAATAAGCTGTTTTAGTAGTAACAGAAGCAGATGAAGATGATAATGCAGAAGATCATAACGACGTGGAAGATGATAAGGAAATGAAAGAAATTGATATTACAAACCTATATGTTTAATCCTTCAATCCTATAATACAAGTATGGGTATGGTTACTGATTAATGATTTTGAAGGGTTTCCTTACAGCAAATATCCTCCACGGTCCACTTGCAACCTGTGTTACATAAGGGCCTTTTGTAGCCTGTATTTAATGGGGTTTCTTACAGCCTGTATTTTAAAGGGTCTGCTGATAGAATATGTATTTTAAATTGCCATCTCGTACCTTGTGTGTGTTTGTTATCCAGGGGTACCTTTACAGCCAGTGTTATTGGTATTCTTACAGCCTACATTTTAATCTGTTTTTTTTTTCTTCAGCTTCATAAATATTTGAATCTCTTAGATCTCTTTCTCCCTCTCTTTCCTTTTTCCCTTTCTGTCTCAGTTAAACATACTCTTTACCTTATCTCTCTCTTCCTTTCTCATTTCACACTCATTTACCATTTCCCTTTCTCTCATTCTCAGTTCCAGTAGAAGTTCTACAAATTTCCGGTGAAATTTCATCTGTAATTTGTGTTGAAAGGAAGAAATGAACCAAACTATAAATATTTAACTAATTATTTGCCCAAACTGTTGGAAGATGTCTGGGTTGTGTGTTGGTCAACTGTTTTACCACCATCCTTTGTACTTTGGAGCAAAAATATCTCATTTTCCTAATTTCCCTCCATTTACAATGGAAATACAACACGCAATTACACACAGAATAATTATGTGTACATACACACGTCAATTTATATAAACATACTCTTACACACCAAATACACACACACACACACAGCAATTAATGTAACTATATGACCATACACAGCAATTATATACTCAACTATACACTTAAATACACACACACAGCAATTACACGTGTATGCCTACATATATATATATACTTACCAAAATAGTGAAGTATATACTAATACATATTACATACAAATATATACACATAAGCACTTCCTCTAACACACTCACATATACACAAGCACAACCATAATCCCACACCTACAAAAGCACTTCCTTTTCTACACTCCTACACATACACAAACACACAGTACAAATATTTCCTTTAAGGAAATATATACATTTCCAAATAACTGATATGACCCAAATAAATATATATATATATACATATATATATATATATATATATATA
>NC_069004.1:21725472-21726842 GCF_001194135.2 Octopus bimaculoides
ATCTTTTGCTGTGATAAACTGTCCAAATGCTTCAATTATCTCTTCTCTATTTAAGAATGTTTTGTTGCTTGTGAAAAGCTCAAAATGCTTAAGTAAATGAAAAGCTCAAAATGCTTAAATAAGTGAAAAGCTCAAAATGCTTAAATAAGTGAAAAACTCAAAATGCTTAAATAAGTGAGGATCAGTAGGAGAGATATCAAGGGAATAGGAAGGATGTTGCAAAATCTCATAATTTGGGCTTTGCAACTTTTGGACCATAGCTTGAGGATTGTGAGGACGTGCATTGTTGTGGAGCAAAATTGGGCCATCTCTATTCACTAGTCTGGGTTGCTTCTTTTTCAAATTCTCATACATACAATCAGTTTCCTGGCAATACCATGTTGCTGTTACCGTTTTTCATTGTTGCATTAACCAGTCCACTTGCTACACTTGTGCATGTGCACACCCATATGCACATACACACACATATACCTACATCTATAATCCATGTGTTCTGAGCTTGACGATTGCTTAGAGACACAAGGTGTGTTAAAAAAATCTTCTTAGACATATGCCACCAAAGCCAGAAACTATTAGTACCTCAAATCTTTTATACTCACAGACCACCATACAGTAACCACTAAAGTTTTAAGGTGCAATGGTAGGTTTGGGTAGTGTTTATGTGACTCTCCTGCATCTAATAACTGTCCTGTTCTCCTGCTGTTGTCAAAGAGTATCCATTTCTCATCACAAGTAATGATTTGATGCAAAAATGGTCTTTTTCCAGTCGAGAAAGCAATAAGGAATACATTTCGAGGCTTCTGTTTTTTTGTAATCTCATTCAGTTGATGTGGAATAAACCTATCCATTTTCTTGACTTTTCCAATTTTTTACAGGTGTCCAAAAACAGTTGTGTGAGATGTTTGGAGTTCTGATCAAAGTTTTCGAACCTTTCTTCTCAGATTTTGTTCAACCAAAGCATTTAATCCATCATACCAAATAACTGATTTTGGCCTGCCCCTTGGTTTATTTTCAAGGCTATCATCTCCTAAACAAGAGCTTTAGAACCATCTCTGAACAGTTCTGATGTCAACAAAATCATTACCAAAGGACCACTTGATATTCCGTAGGGCTTTTGCGGCAGAGTGACCCAGTTTGTACTCATACGAGAAAATGACTCAGCATAGTTTGGTTATCATTTTCATAAAGTCTGTGGGTATAAATTTTGTATAACAACATTGTTGGGAAAGAAAAAGAGTGAAGATTAAATGTAAGGTGTACACAATTGAGTTGTTAAATGACTGAAATGACAAGTAATTAAAAATGCGACATTTTATGTGAAACAACCTAATGTATATATACATATATGTATATATACAAATATATATATA
>NC_069004.1:21726995-21729020 GCF_001194135.2 Octopus bimaculoides
GTGGTACTTAAAATGTTTGAGGCACCAGAATTTGGTAGGATAAAAACCAAAAACAAAATCAAGAGATTTGGTGAATAAAATTTGAAGATAAGCAACAAAAATTCAATAGGTTATAGCAGTACGTACGTTTCGTACAAGCTCCATTTATTCATGTAGTGAGAACACCACAGAAAATAGCACAGAATATTTTCTGTGGTGTTCTCACTACATGAATAAATGAAGCTGTTACGAAACGTACGTACTGCTATAACCTATTGAATTTTTGTTGTTTATCTTCAAATTATATATATATATATATATGTAAATATACACACACATGTAGATATACATATACCTATGTGTGTGTGTAACCACATAGTTCCAGGATCAGTCCCACTGCATGTCACCTTGGGCAAGTGTTTTCTACTATAGCCTTGGACTGGCCAAAGCCTTGTGAGTGGATTTGGTAGATGGAAACAAAGAAACCTGTTGTGTATATGTATATATATATTTATGTGTCTGTGTTTGTCCTCCACACCATTGCTTGACAACTGATGTTGGTGTGTTTATGTCCTTGAAACATAGTGGTTCAGCAAAAGAGACCAATAGAATAAGTCCTGGAGTTGATTTCTTTGACTAAAGGCAGTGCTTCAGCATGCTCGCATTCAAATGATTGAAATGTGTAAAAATGTAAAAGAGTAAAAAAGAGAAAGCGTATGTATATATCATTTAATATGCAGAGTATAAAAGATATGAGCTACTAATAGTTTCTGGCTTTGGTGGCATATGGCTAGGAAGATTTTTATAACACACCTTGTGTCTAAGCAATCTTCGAGCTCAGAACACATGCATTATAGATGTAGGTATGCGTGTGTGTATGTGCGTGTGGGTGTGCACATGCACAAGTGTAGCAAGTAGACTGGTTAATGGTCAATGTGTTGGTCGGGTCTTGGAACAGTGCTGTTAGCCCCTAACATGTTTCATTGTGCCACTTTATCTGACCAGCCTGTAGACCGTGTTCTCAGAGCCTGAAGACTGCTTGCTGAAGACTTCTTGGAGAGACCAGGCAGGTGATAGCAAAGGCACAGCCTTCCCAGTGATTATATATATGGCATCATCATCATTTAATGTCAGTCTTCCATGCTGGCATGGGTTGGACAGTTTGACAGGAGCCAGCCAGGTAGAAGACTATATATATTCTGGGGTAGCTATTGAAAAAGAGATTACTATTCCTATCATTTTACACATAGCACCACCATATGCAATATTCTCATTGAATCTGAGGTGTTTGTAACATCACTGGAGATAGAGGAGACAGACTGACCACTGATATTCATATTCTTCGTCTGGTTGGCAATTCCTCTACATATGACTACCAAATATATCCACTTACCCATTACAAACTCTATTTCTATGTTCTGTAAGAAAGTTTAGGCCAGTTCTGTCTTTTGGTGTTGAAAATATTACTCACAGCTTAAGGTCATCAACAAAAGAATGTGCATGTATGTGTGTGTGTGTATTTTTTACTGATGCAAGCAAGAAAACAAGAAAAAAACCTGATCTCTTGTGATACTTGCTCTGCACTGAGTTACACATACTCTTATGTCAATCTTGCAGCAGGAAATACAATAAAACACCAAGTAATGTTATTGTTCCCAAAATATGTGAGATACACACACATATATACATCTATATATATATAAAAATGAGAATGTGTGTCTGTCTGCCTGTCTGTCTGTCTGTCTGAATCCCTAAAACTCGAGAACTACGCAACCAATTTCATTCAAATTTTACACATGCCTTACTTAGGATTCCAGTTGTGTTTTAGTCAAAAAAAAATTATTAACTTCTTGCAGAGTTCGAGCACACGGCAACATAATATCTCCTCCACTATTTAAGTATTACGTGTCAAAAGTGAAACAAAAACACTCATGTCAAATACTTTCACTTTAAAAATGAAACTATTCCACTAACTGAAACAATCACATTTCGATACTGTAGTGACAGATACTTTCACAGAGAGAGAAAGAGAGAAAGAGAGAGACA
>NC_069004.1:21729882-21740520 GCF_001194135.2 Octopus bimaculoides
AAAAACCTATTTGTATATGCTCCACAAGGGAAAACAAGGAACATAGTTTACAATGAGGTGTTATAATCACAACAGCAAGAAAGTATGTACATGATCACCTTCTTTTACGAAACTTCATTGACTTTCATATATTTATATTGATATACATATATATATGTGTGTTTGGGTGCATGTGTGTATATACATCTCTATATATAAAGATGATGCGTAGTCTAGACAGCGTTTTTAGATTTCATTATTCTCTTTAACCCGGGCAACGCCGGGTATTTCTGCTAGTATATAATAAAGTAAGCCAAAACCAAAAAATGATTATGATAGAGAGCATTTTAGTAATTGTTTAACATGCAGGTCAGCACTTAAGATAAAACTCTGATAAGAAAAAAAACATTTCAGACATGCTCAGTTCATCATTTTCCATTAGACATTGTATATCTAGGACAACATTATCCATTTTTTCTTTTTAAGCTAAGAGGCTCTCATATTGGTTTCTAATGCCAACAATTTTGAGAGAAGGCATTAAATTGATACAATTAACTCCAGTACTTGATTCATACTTTATTTTATTAATCTTGAAAGGATGAAGGGCAAAGTTGACCTCTGTGAGATTTGAACCCAGAAAGGCAAATGCTGCAAGGCATTTTTTTTTTCAAGCATTCTAATGATTCCACCATTTCACTGCCTTAAAAGTTAGTTTGCTGTTACTACTACAACTACTACTACTAATAATAATAATAAACAACACTTCTACTGGAAGCACAAGGCCTACAATTTTAGTGGATGGAGCTTACTCAGCCCTAGTACTAAATTTATTAACTCTGATGAAAAGATCAAAAGGCCAAGTTGACCTCAGCAGAATTTGAAATCAGGTTGTAAAGCAGGAAGAAATGCCAGCATGTTAATGATTCTGCCGGCTTATTGACTAAATAATAATATTAATGTTGTGAGTGATTGTCACACAAGACCAGCAATTTTGAGAAGAAGGATAAGTCAATTGCATTATCCCTCCCACTCCTCCAATACTTGACTAATACATATTTTATCAACCCCCAAAGGAATGAAAGGCAAAGTTAACCTCAGCAGAATTTGAATGCCGAACTTATTTCTGACTTTTATTAGCATTTTTAAGAAAAAATTTATACTGGTATGGCTATGTGGTAAGAAATCTGCTTTCCAACCACATGGGTCTGGGTTCAGTCCCACTGTGTAGTACCTTGGGCAAGTGTCTTCTACTATAGCCTCAGGGTGACTACAGCATTGTGAGTGGATTTGGTAGATGGAAACTGAAAGAAGCCTGTCATGTGTGTGTGTGTCTTTGTGTCTGTTGGTGCCCTATCACTACTTGACAACAAGTGCTGGTGTGTTTATGTCCCTGTAACTTAGTGGTTTGACAAAAAGAGACTGATTGAATACATATCGGGTTTCAAAAGAAAATAGGTACTGGGATCAATTAGTTTAACTAAAACTCCTCGAGGCAGTGCCCCAGCATGGCTGCAGTCTTGTGACTGAAATATGTAAAAGATAAAAAGAAAAGAAGAGAATCAAAAACCAAACTTCTTTTTTTATTAGTCAAACAACTGTAAATGAATTACAAGTCCTCTTGTCCTCTACTCGTGAGTTTAGTTTAGGTTAGACATTTGGTTGACACAGCTGAAGGTTAAATAGAAATTCATATTATATTGCTTACATATTTAGAATTTCAGTTTGTTTTTCACATTTTTTAAAAGGTCATTTTTGCAGAGCACCTAGTAACATATTGCGGCATACTATCTCACTTGAAATCCCTGTGGTTGGGAGTGGTTTGAGGGAGATTTGACTATTATTTCTAGCAGACTAAGTGACTACCGACAGGCTCCCCCATTGTCTTGTATACAGACATGTATTTGAAGCATAGCACTCCAACATTTCTCCAACCCACTGTTTTTCGATATTTCCCTCTATTCATTTCTAACATTAACATAAGACCACAACTGACCTCAGTGCAAGACTGGTATATATTCCATTGATATCTATTAGCAACAGAGACAATATTAATAACGAGAAGTAATATTTATCCCTATTTAAACATGTATGTTTTGTTAGAACAAATTATACTGACTCCCAGAAGGACAAGAAGAAACAGACCAAATTGGAATTTAAACTTGGAAAATAAAAAGACACAACCAAATATCACAGTGCTCCAGTGATTCTGTCCCCCACAAGGTTGCTAGATTAGGCTACAAGTAAGATATTACGCAAGTTTTTAGGATTACATGCTGCTGCTTTCTGAAACTGAACAACCAGCTACTTTAAAAATTTGATTTTTAAAGAGTAAAAATCCTATTGAATATTTTATCAAATTATCAAGTAATTAAATTGGAACCAACCTATAGGAAAAAACCTTCATATATATATATATATATATATATAAAAGGGAGAATAAATGTTATCAATACCTGTAACTTCAGACATCATATATATATATCATCATCATCATCATTTAACGTCCGCTTTCCATGCTAGCATGGGTTGGACGATTTTATTACATTTCCCTTAGATGTAAAAATTTGGTAAAACTCTAAACATAGGTCACATTTTTTTAAATTCCAGGTCTGTATGGTTTTGCAGTACAAATTAATTCCCAATTGATAGTATAGTCTTTGTTTCTGTCTTTAATAGACCAGATTAATTTACTTAAACTTCTTTGGAATCTTTTACTTTTATCTCTAAATGAACTCAAATGATTTGCCAGTCTCCTCTTGAAAATTAATGATGTTGCATTGATGTAAAAGTATTCTTTACCCTCAGATGTAACTTTACATCTGTATTTCATTTTTAGTCTTACACTTATTTTTCACATATATGATGTTCATCCGT
Organism: Octopus bimaculoides; assembly: GCF_001194135.2. NCBI lineage: Eukaryota > Metazoa > Mollusca > Cephalopoda > Octopoda > Octopodidae > Octopus > Octopus bimaculoides. The sequence continues at coordinate 21,732,736 of NC_069004.1, forward strand.
TGTTGTCAACTATGACCAAGGACATTACATGGAAGAGGATGAGTCATTCATTCTTTCCCATACTTATTCATTCACCCTCATTCATTCTTTTCCACACCTATCCCATTCCTTTCTTTTCTTTCTTCTCTCCTCTATTCACTCATTCAAACTCATATCTGTCTATCATGATGCCTGTCTTTCTCAATCTACCTAAGGGCTATACTTTCATGAAAGTATGGATCAACCTCCATACCCTCTGGAAGAAGATGAACTGTGAACTTTATTCTCCTGTCGATATTCTCCTATCTACTGCTTTACTCTTTATTCTTTTATCTATTTCATTCATTATTTTATTCCTTATAGACTGAATTTTCCTGTCTAGAACTTTCATACATAGTTACTTTGTCTCTGAAGTCAGGATACCCAGTGTAAGGACATGCTAGCCTATCACTTGGGATATCCCAGAAACAGCTGTAATTCACCTTACCCTAATTAAATATTCTAAATGACTTGAAATACCTGTCCTGCCTTGGTTTTTGTTGTCCTTTTTCTTCTAATATAAAATATACCTGCTAATTCAGAACCCTAATACAGATCCCTAGCTCCAGCCTCAGCAGTGAACTTGGAACCTAACAGATGACCAATTATAGCACTTACTCAGTGTATCTATTCCTTCAGATCACTAATGAACTAAAGACCTCGTGTCTTACACACACACACACACACACACAAACAATTTTTACTGTAAATAATGCATTTTTATAGAACTCACTGTCCAGGCAGCAAAAAGCAAATACTTCCTTACCTTTTATATATACCAGATGTAGTGTTCAAGAGAGAAGACTATGTCGGTACGGTCAAGTAATGCATATGAATGAAAACAGTTGCATCAAGAGGTACCAATCTCTAATTGTGGAGAGAACATGTGGAAGGGGTAGACATAGGAAGACAAGGGAGGGAGTGATGCGAAAAGATCTTCAGACATTGGGCTTCACAGAGGGGATGACAAGGGACCAAGGCTCCTAGTGGTTCACTGTGCTTGAGAAGACATGTCAAGCTAAGTAAAATTGTGGTTGTCCTTGCATAACAGGTATGTCCCCAGCATCCCTCTTCAGCTGTGCGTTCCTAACCTTGCAGGCTTGTGGGTGCTGGTGCCATGTAAAAAGCACCCATATTGATGCCACTTGAAAGTATCCAGTACATTCTGTAAAGTGGTTGGCATTAGGAAGGGCAAGCAGCTGTAGAAACAATGCCAAAACAGACATAGAGCCCAGACAGCTCCTGTCAAACTATCCAATCCACGCCAGCATGGAAAACGGACATATGATGATGATGATATGTACACATTAAAGGGATTTGCAGTGTAAGACCAGAACAGAGCAAGAAGGTACAAAATAAACTATCTTCTCACATTATTGCAGCCTTATACAATAAATCTCTTTAATATCACACAATGCTTCACTAAATTTTACACAGTATTCTAATACAATGGTTCAAGGGAGATAACTTGTGTTCAAGTATATTACGCCATTCCTTTAGCTCTGGTTTTTGTATGGTACATATATTCTTTTACTTGTTTCAGTCATTTGACTGCGGCTATGCTGGAGCACCACCTTTAGTCGAGCAAATCGCCCCTAGGACTTATTCTTTGTAAATCTAGTACTTATCCTATCGGTCTTTTTTGTCGAACCGCTAAGTCAAGGGGACGTAAACACACCAGCATCGGTTATCAAGCGATGTTGGGGGGACAAACACAGACATACAAACATATACACACATATACATATATATATACATATATATGACAGGCTTCTTTCAGTTTCTGTCTACCAAATCCACTCACAAGGCTTTGGTCGGCCTAAGGCTATAGTAGAAGACACTTGCCCAACGTGTCACGCAGTGGGACTGAACCCATAACCATGTGGTTGGTAAGCAAGCTGCTTACCACACAGCCACTTCTAAGCAATATTTTTTTTTAGAATTTTGTTTTTTGCATCAAGAGCTGCTATATATATCGTAAGCAATTGAAAGATGAAATTACATTTATTAAAGCTTGTGAATGAATTGATTCAAGTATAAAAACTACAAACCTTACAAAATACTGCATTTTAATGAGTAATGCATCGTTTTGTAATCCCTCGGTAATCCCTCACCATATTGTGGTTCACCTATCGCAGTTTATTATTTAAGCTTACATCAATTCCTCCATGGTGTTGTTTTGCATTTATAATTAAATGAATATATACAAATTATAAAAATAATTTTAAAAATACATACAGTACGTACTATTTCAACTTTGTGGATTTTCACCTATTGTGGAGGGTTTTGGAAGGTCACACCCATGATAGTTGAGGGATTACTGTACTACATCCCTCTACACACACAAACACACACAATAAAACAAGACAATTCCAACCTAGATATGTGAAGAGAATAAATCTCCAGGAATTTTCCCATTCAACTCCCTTATCCAAAACTTTTAAAGATCAAGTCAAACATATCATATTTTGTTGTATATGATGAAAGTCATTCTGTTTTAATGCCTTATTAATTAACACACTCACCGGTTCGATTTCCACTCACTCACCTATTTATGTTTTTTCTAAAATTTTCATGGTATATGTTTTGTGGTATATGTATAATTATTCTTTTAGTGTTGTTTATAACCGTATGGCTTTGTGCTGTTATATACGCATAATTCTTTGTCTGTTGTAGTTATATAAGATCTTGTTTGTTTCTGTCTTAGTATATATTCGCTAGCTTTTTCCCAGAAGCTGAATAAGAGCTCTGATATCTCCAAAATTGAGTGATCTTAATGGTAAGTGGTGTGAAACCACTATGATATTTTGGGTCATTGACTGACGAGGAAAAATCAGTTGCAAATATTCTGTGTATTCTGTGTATTTTAGTGGCTCATCAATATCATGTACCTGAACTGAATTGGAGGCAAGCTGACTAGCCTGTCCATGACTATTTGCAAAATAGTATAAAAACATAATGTTGATAAGCCATTAAAATGGTGAAACACTGATGTCCATTGCTCCTGAATGGGATTTATGGTGAGTTGTCTGGTCTGTCTTTGAGAGAGTCATTTCACGTCAAATCTCAGCCTACTGGCAAACAAGCAAAGCACATACATTGAGTCTATGTGTTAAATAATGTTTACAATACTAGCACTGCTTCTAATTCATATTTGTGTGTATATATATATATATATATATATATATATATATAAAAGCATATTTAAAAAAACAAGGCAACTTGTACTATAATTAAAATACTATATTCAAAATAATTAAATAAAGGGATGTTTAGAATAGGGCCCAAAGAATTTGATGCATATTAACCTGAACATTAAATTCTTACTAAACTCATTGCCAGTCTTCTTTACATCCTTTGTGTACACGGTTTACATAACTCTCATGAATCTTTCCTGTACTTTACTAGTTTTCTCAGCAGTCATCAGACCTTAAGTAACAAAACTCATCCAAAATAAACAAATACAAAGTATATTTTAAAAATAATAGTAAAATCATATGCAGAAATGCCATCTAAATGGGAAAAAATAGTAAAATTAGTATTGATATATTTGATGCAGTAGATGATTAAATCTTTAATTAGAGATAATTATTTGCCTAATGCTATTTTAATCATTTTGACAAAAATGAGAGACAACTCCAGGCATGTTTCAATCTTATTAGACCTCTTCAGCAAAGCACAGATTTCATAATACTTATAACAATAATAATGAGAGAATCACTAACAAGTTGTATAATACTGTACACAAAACTTACTTAGAATTAGGTCTGTCATGAGCATTAGGAATCATGAGGCTAGTGCTTAACCTGGTTTCTATACATAAAAGTGAATGAGATAACAACACTCCTTACTGAACTGGATGTCAGTCTATCATAGGGTTAACTTCCCAGCTATTGCTGGAACTTGTTTACATCTGGAGAGGGGGTTTTCCCTATTTAGTCATGTTAGGATCATTTCACTTTTTTCAGGGCATACTGAAGGATAAATTCCTCCAGTCTGTGCCAAATGCTTGCAAAAGAGGGAATTCTGCTAAAGGCACTCAAGAACCAGGTGGCAGTGCCAAACTGAGCAATGGACTACGTCTACCCTCCAAATTTGTTTTTAACCTAGAACTCCTTTAGAAATATGCTATCATAATTCTACATATTAAAACCCTAATTTTTATTTTTTATTTTTTATTTTTAGAAAGTCCCAAACAAGGTAAAAAGTCATGTAGTGTAAAGAAGGAGAAAATAAAACAAAAGGAATGAATTTACTTTAGAGTTGAAAGAGTTCAGGTCATAAGAAGGAAAACAATGAGATGGAAGAGAATTCCAAAGTCTGGCAGTTTGAGGGAAAAGCTACGACCATAGAAAGCCTGCCTTGTTCATGGAGCACAACAGCATTTGGATGAAGATGCTGTGAGTTTTGAGTCAGGCGAGATGGCACAAAGTGATCTGGAGCTAAGAGAGGAAGTTCATCAGAGTACTTCCTGTGTGGTAGTAGCAATAGGAAAGACTAAGACTGGTGATGTCAGGTTGATGTGACAAGGGTTGCAGAGTTGAAGCAAGAGAGAAACCAATCAAATTAGAGACTCATTTCTGAACCTGATCAAGGAGATCCAAGCGACAAGATGGTGCACCTGCCCAAATGTGACTACAGTTATTCAATACAAGAACAAATTATGGATTTGTAAAGAAACAAAATGGCCTTGGATGCGAGGTAGTCCCTTTTGACCTATACCAAGACCTAAACTTATGGGAAGCAGACTGTAATGTAAGAACTTCAAGAAGGATCAGGTGAGAAAGTAAGAAAAATTGAAGAATTTATAATATGGCAGCCTTTAGAGCCAACTGAAGTTCAGCATATCTAGGATTAATACCCAGCAGTTTGTCCCCTTATGTTCAAGTAGCTTTCCATATACTTGTACCTGTTTAGGTGGTAGACTGCCACCTAGTTTAACACCATCATTTGGTACTTAGGTACCTTTGAAGGAGTCCACTCTGTTGCAAGGATTTGAGCCAGGTTACTCCACCTTCCTTCAACGGGCCTCAGAGATCTTTAACAGGGTCATTAGTGCTGTTATGCTTTCACTGATTGTTTCTTTAAAGAAAAATAGCATTGTCTTTTTTCTCTCCTTTCTCTTGGTTACTATAGTTACTTGGTTAATTAGTCATGTTGTACTTCCTACTGAGAGAATAACTTCCATCTTGCCTTTGACAAGTCTAGGACAAGGCCCTGAAAACAGGTGTGGAGGCACGTGTGTGGGTGTACATCTATATTCATGAAGGTGGGTACAGAGGTCCATGCATGCACTTTAACATGTGTATGTGTGTGTATATGTGTAATATAAATGTGTGTGTGTGTGTGTGTGTGTGTACAAGCATATGTGTATGAATCTGTATTTGTAGATGTATAAATCAGTTGATGTATAATCATAAATCAACTAAGTGTAAGTATCTAGAGGATGAAATCAGATTGATGTTGACAGGGACTAAACCAAAGGAACTGATTAAAATACTCCAAATGTCAGACAACATGAACAGTGACAACAACAATTACAGGACATTGTCTTACCTGGTTTAGGTGGTTTCTTTGGTCGTTTCTTGAACTCTTTCTCAAATCTTTCTTCATTATATTTCCATCGACGTACTTGTTCCTGCAAACAACAGCAAAAAAATTACATTTGTAACACTGCAGGGGAGGGGACGGAATTTTAGGGGTTTTTTTTTTAAATCCCTGCAAACACTGAGGTTTATTGATTATGAACATAATTACAGTGTGTATGTGTGTGTAGTGGGGTGATGGTTATGGTGGAGTTGGTGACAGCAGTAATGTTGACTGTGGCTGTGTTATTTATGAAGAAATCAGCCTTTGTCAAGTAGACATTTTGAATTAATTGTGTATTATCTTGTAGCTTCAGGATTTCAAATCATGCGATTATTTACTTTTAGAATGACATTGTAAGATAATTGCGAGAGGTCAAGATCTGGCTGGTTTGAACTTAAAACAGGTAGAATATTTGAGCCAGATGTGGTCAGTTTAAATGCTAAAGGGTTAAATCACATTTCACTGCCTTCAAAAAGGACATAGATAATATTAGAAAAAGGTAGGATGGGCATGGATGGCCATCCTACCTTTTTCTAATATTATCTATGTCCTTTTTGAAGGCAGTGAAATGTGATTTAACCCTTTAGCATTTAAACTGGCCACATCTGGCTCAAATATTCTACCTGTTTTAAGTTCAAACCAGCCAGATCTTGACCTCTCGCAATTATCTTACAATGTCATTCTAAAAGTAAATAATCGCATGATTTGAAATCGTGAAGCTACAAGATAATACACAATTAATTCAAAATGTTGTGAATAAATAAGTATAATATCTGATATCTGGATCAAATATTTTGTTTTCCATTGAAACTAAGCAGGTCCAGCCTTTCCCACATACCCTTCAATGTCATTGTAAAACTATACAATCACATCATTGGAATCTCAAAGCTACAAGACAATGCATGATTAATTCAAAATAATGTGCATAAATAAGTATTAAATTTGACAGAGTAATCTGAATGTTAAACTGTTAAGAACGACTTGTCTGATATTTTTAGCAAGTCAAGGGGACCATCTATAGACTCTTTTGCTAGTCTGGTGGTGGTGTGGTTGTATTCAGTAGTGATGGTTAAGGTTGTAGTTATAATGGTGATACTGATGATGGTTGTGGGAATAGCTATAGTTGTAGCTATGGCAGAAAACAATGATTGTGGTGGTGGTGGTAATAATTGTCATTATTACCTCTGCCTTAGCAATGGTGGAGGTATTGTTTTCAGTCGTGTTTGTTTGTTTGTCCGTGGACAAGATATCTCAAGAACTACTGGATGGGTTCAGATGAAACTTTCAGGGATGTTTGGCTTTGTGACCTGCACAAACTGATTAGATTTTGGGATCAATCCAGTACCAGACAAGGATTCTAGATTATTTTCCCTGTGTTTTTATTTAATTTTTGAGAATAGTCAGGTTCGTTTTTAGTATTCTTGTTTGTGAGAGCAGTCGAGTTTATTTCAGATATTCTCATTTAAAAAATCGTCTCTGGCTAATCGTTGAGAGGACATTGGTGCTGCCTTGGCAGAGGTGTGTGTTCTCTGAGTGTTCTTTTTATTGTTGTTGTTCTGGTGGCAGTACTGCTGGCAATTGTGATGTAGGTGTGCTACTGGTTGTAATGGTAGGTATAAAAGTGGTGAAGAGGACTGTGGTGGTGGTAGGGGAGATGATAATGATGATGGGAGTAATTTTTGTGGTAGATGTGATGATGATGATGTGGTGATGATGATCGATGTCATAGTGATTGTAGAGGTGGTAGATCTTGATTTATACTGAAAACCAAGATGACAGGCTTGTGGCAGCCAAGCATGTGTAACATTGCTTTTTGAACCTTCGACTTCAGCTCTTCCTATCACTGCAAAGCAGAATTCACAAAGTATTGGAATACTCACTTCCTAATAGGGAACATTAGTTTTAGCTTACTGGTGCACCATACGTATGCAGCACTTCAAGATTTCAGGGGCTCAGTCCACTTGCCTATCATCTGTAACCTCTGATTTAAGGTGGGTGCCAGTAACATCAACTCAGCCATGGCTTTCTCATCTATGTATAGGCTCTCTTGCTATGTGGTGATGGTAACTTGTAATGGTTGAAGTAATAGTTGTGGTAGTGATATTGATGATGGTGGGTGTGGTGGTTCTTGTGGATCACGTTTAAAAAAAAGGTATATTTATATATATATATATATAT
>NC_069004.1:21740607-21744271 GCF_001194135.2 Octopus bimaculoides
GTTAGGGCTGCGGACTCGTGGTCATAGGATTGCGGTTTCGATTCCCACACCGGGCGTTGTGTTTATTGAGCGAAAACACCTAAAGCTCCACGAAGCTCCACCAGGGAATGGTGGCAAACCCTGCTTTACTCTTTCACCACAACTTTCTCTCACTCTTACTTCCTGTTTCTGTTGTGCCTGTAATTCAAAGGGTCAGCCTTGTCACACTGTATCACGCTGAATATCCCTGAGAACTACGTTAAAGGTACACGTGTCTGTGGAGTGCTCAGCCACTTGCACGTTAATTTCACGAGCAGGCTGTTCCATTGATTGGATCAACTGGAACCCTCGTCATCGTAAGCGACGGAGTGCCAACATTACTATGAAGCATTGCGTAGACTATATTGTATAAAGGATCAAGGGTAAGGCCAGAACAATGTGAAGTAAATGCAAGGCAAATCCCCAAAAAGCAAATATATGAATTAATGTAGACTTATCTTGCATTCAATATTTCGAGGTTTTGACCCCATTTACAAGAAACTGATGAATGTTGCCAATCTATATATATATACATACACATATACAGGGGCTTCATTTGCCTTAAAAATGTGAAGGGGACAAACCAACATTTGTTGATTCTTAAAGGAGCATGTTAGTATTGCTTATGGTGTCTTTCCCAGACCCTATCATATGATTAAAATTTTACTCTAATTAAATTTTATATATTCAAACGAAGTTCAGATATAAAAAAATAAGCTTAAAAAGAATTTAGGTTAACTAGAATTAATATTGTAAGCATTAACCAGAATTAACCATTTGAATAAAAAAAAATATAAAGTAAATTTATTGTCATTTAGAACTTTCCGTCATTGCTGTCAATTGCGTCATTGCTGTCAATAAATAATTTATCAATTTCTACACAACTAATCTTTTTCAAAACATCTTTATGAACGTGACATATTAGAATATGATTCAGCCTTTGCTGACTCATGGTCAATCACAGTTACGTTTTGAGTCTCTGCAGAGCACTAAAAGATCTTTCAGCTTCACAAGAACTGGTTGGAAACACTGAAAGTAGCCTGAGCAATTGCTCAACATTTGGAGACATGCAACGGACTTCTGGTTGCATTTTACTGAATATTTTACAATGATCCACTATGATGATTTCTATAAAAAGGTACTTCATTCCTTAAAGAAAATTCATTAAGCTCTGGATACTGCACAATCATTTCAACACAAAAATTTCCATTGAGTAAAATATTGTTTAGTTTTTCATAATCTGCTAAATCCTATGAAAAAAAAAATCTCTCAAATTTGCTATTGCAGTATCCACTACCTACAAATACTGCACTCTGTAATAATCCAAAACAGTGCAATGTTGATATTTTTATGCATTTCTTCCTGGTATCTTTTAGGAACTTTTTGTTGCCTGGGTAGCTCCAAAGGAGAAATATTGAGTTGATAAATCATTTTTTCTGCTGTATTGAACAGCTCCTGAAATTTTTCTTCCCTGTGTAGATTTTTTTTAGCTCCTCCTGCACCAGTTTGACACTATGTAACATGCCACCTAGATTAATAGTGGTACTTTGAAAAGATTTGCTCAATCCTTCAAGGAGTTGTAATGGAACTACAACATACAATCCAAGAAAACATTGGCCCATAGAGAGACATGTAAGAATACAATTAACTCTGGAGGCAATGTTGGTGCCAAACTTATTTGTTGCCTCTTGTAAAGAAATGAGGACATCTGAATAATTTTCAAAAAGGGCTTTGACTGCAAAAAGTCATGTTAGCCACTGAGTAGGGCACACAGGTTTTAAGGAGCATGGTGACGATACTTCATTTTTCTTAAATTTCCCTGATGTAGTTTCCCCAATTCATTCATGTAATCCAGAGCATTTTTGATAAATGAAGCTTGTTGAAGGGATTTAAGGTGAGAAATATGAGCGCTGCAGTGCACGTAATGGGCCAGAAAGTCTTCTTTATTTCTGCTTGACAACCATGATGTTTACCTGCCATATAGCTGCACCATCATATGTCTGGCATCGAAAATTTTGAATTGGTAATTGAAGGCATAGAAGTACATCAAGAATCATTTGACAAAGAGATTTACCAGTTGTACTATCTATATTGTAGATTCCTAAAACATTATCTTTAATTTCAAAATAATCATTCACAGGATGAGCACAAATAACCTCCAGTCCCTTACCCTGAATATCTTGAGTACCATCCAACCTGCTTAGATTCTTTATTAGTTTTTATTATGCCTTTCAAAACCATATCACTCATTGTTTTTAAAATATCATTTTGGATTTCAGCTCTGGTGTAGCTGTGTTTTCTGTTCAAGCAAATTCTCAGCTCATGTGCGTCCATGAAGCTTCCCTCATCAGCATGCTTTCCTTGAATTGCCAACCCTTACTCAGCTAAATACTTCAAAGATATTATCTTAAGTAAAGTATGCCACTGGAAAATATGAAAACTAAAAGAGGCAGCACATATGCTAAGACACAATAACCTCCTTAGCAGACCTAGTGCAGATATGAGTAGAATATGGGAACCAGTATTAAGAAAAGATAAAATACTTTGTTCATAAACTCTAAAATTCACTCTATAATTGCCCACGGGCATAATCATGATAATAATAATAATAATACCAGCAAAAAAATACTTTGGAATGAGAACCCAGGGTTGGGTTCAAAATTCCACCAGGACACCTGGAGAGTAAAATCAGCCAAAATATTGTGGTAACAACAAACAAGATGAGGACACATATCTGTCCTATGTAAATAATGTATATATATGTATACAGAAGCACAACTAAAGGTACAAACCTCATTCAGGGATAGCAAAATCCTATGAAAGTACTGGTTAATTACCTATACAAAGAATATTGAACATTACATTTAATACTCAACTACAAGGTAACTATATAAACCGCAGTTTATATATATTTATTTATTATACTAATAAGATGAGAAAATAGAGAGGTAATTAATAAATTACTATTTATTAATTTAAAAATTGACTAACACCCCTTACTGCTGTTTTAATTCCAGACCTTCAGAAAATTAATTTAATTAATTTTCTGAAGGTCTGAAATTGAAATAGCAGTAAGGGATGTTTGTCAATTTTTTAATTAATAAATAATAATTTATTACCTCTCTATTTTCTCATCTTATTAGTATATATGTGTATATATACATATAAGGTATACTAAGCTGTAGCGCTTTCTTCCTTGCTGTATGGCACTGAAACCTGGACAGTCTATAAAGCTCAAGTAGACAAATTACATGCGTATATGATGAGACAGTTGCAACAAATAATATCACTCTGTTGGACATTATCAGGAATGAAGAGATCCTACAGAATGCTGGTCTATCTCCTATGATGGAAATTTTCATAGATAGAAATTTATGTTGGTTGGGATGTGTACACAGGATGGGCAACACCAGACTCCCCAGACAACTACTTTATTCCCAACTATGCAGGGGGAAGACCTAGAGACTGCAAAAAGGAACATGAAGTGGAAAGGAATTGATCATAATAAACGACAAAGTCAAGTGAAAAACCAACTAGTATGGAGAAAGCTTATCAAGTCATGCCAAAACCACAAACAATCATAGTTACAACTACTGACTGCAGATAATAATAATAATAATAATAATAATAATAATAATATATATAT
>NC_069004.1:21745569-21751036 GCF_001194135.2 Octopus bimaculoides
AGACAACAATGTTATTTTATTCCACATGGGTAGAAATATAGGGAAAATAGAAGTTGAAAATGTACTGAGAATAGTTAAAATATGTTTTATTAATATATTTAAAGCTTTAACCGATTCCACAGTTTACAGTGATTCTCAAAAAGTTCAAATAGAAAGATATGACTTATGCTGCAGCTGCCTTGCTTCTAACTAGTGTTTGAAGCTTGCCCTATTTCTATAGGGAGTTCATGACTCAAATTAGTATATGTTTTCAATAGGATTTGACTGGTAGAGGATAGTCACGTGACTGGTCTTAGAAATTTTTGTAGGTTCCCCGCTATGTCTGAGTGTTAGTATCAAGTGACAATGTTTGGCGTCATAAGTTAAGGCTGATGCAGTTGACTAGACAACTCCAAACAATCAATGTTCTGAATGTTTTCTGTCAAGTTTTTGTAGAGAGTGAACACATGATTAAGTTTATAACCTTTTGTACGTTTCCTGCTATATTCATGCATTAGTGTTGCATGACAGGTATATTTTGCACTTTAAAAGATGGCTGGCAAGGTCGAGTGAACATGTTTAGTTATAATCAAGACAGTCCAAATTTAATCTGTCTGGTAGGAGAGTGGACAGGAGTTGTTTGTATGTAGTCCGGTGACTAAAATTTAGGTTGTTAGATGCATGGCTTCCTCATGATAAGTGACAGAATGAATTTTGTGTGTGAATAGTTATTTGTGTATATACACTGTTAAAGTTTAAGTCTTGGTTTGTACTTTTGTATGAAAGTATTTTCTTTGTTTATCTGTGCTTCATCTGTGGTATTCGCTGAACATAAGTAGAGTCGGAAGACCTAGAATTTGGGGGACTTATTTTTCGCATATATGTCTATGTGTCCACTCAGTGGAATCTGTCTAATACTGGAGTCTCGTATTTGTTGTTTGTGTGTATGTTCTAAGTTATAAGCAATAAGTTTGTAACCTTAGCGGCCGAAATTCTGCACATGAGAACATCTATTCAAGGTGACTATGTAATCATTTCTGATAATCTTTTATCTTTTACTTGTTTCAGACATTAGACTACGGCCATGCTGGGGCAATGCTTTGAAGAATTTTTTGTTGAATGAATGAACCCCAGTACTTACATTTTTTTTTTTTTTTGTTAAACTTGGTACTTATTCTATCAAATTCTTTTGCCGAACCAAGTTACAGGGATGTAAACACGCCAACATCAATGGGCTTCTTTCAGTGTCCGTCAACCAAATCTATTCAAAAGGCTTTACTTAGCTCAAGATTATAGAAGACACTTGCCCAAGGTGCCATGCAATGGGACTGAACCTAGAACTATGTAGCTGAGGAGCAAGCTTCTTACCACACAGCAAAAAAAAAACCATAGTTAGGTGCAGGCATGGCTGTGTGGTTAAAGTAGGTAAAGGCATTGTGGAAGCCCATTGTGTGTGTGTGTGTGTGTGTGTGTGTGTGTGTGTGTGTGTGTGTGTCCGTCCATCACCTGACAACCAGCATTAGTTTCTTTACATCCTTGTATCTAACAATTCAGTAAAAAAGACTGATGGAGTAAATACTAGAGTTTAAAAAAAAATTTTATTAAACCCTTCAGTGTGGTGCCCCAGCATGGCCACAGTCCAATGACCAAAATAAGTAAGAGAACATCAACTAAAAGAGAAAGCCAAAGACAGTGTAACTGCTTTTGAAAATTAAAAAAAAAAATTACAACAAATTTATTGATAATGAAAAATGCATACATACGATAGGAAGAAATAATTTTGTTAATGAAGAAAATGTATTTTTCTATGAAGAAAAATTTATTTCATAAATTGAAAAATGCTAAATATATATAAATATTAATATCAAGATCAAGTGTTAAAAGTGACAACATATTTTGGCGAATGTGTGGGTGAGCATGTGTGTGTTTCAAGTGAGGGTGGATGAGTATATACATATAGGCGCATGTTCGTGGGTATGCGGGCGCGCATGTGTATGTATGGACTGGTGCACTTACGCGAATACTATGGACATTTTTACTCCCTCCCCTCACTTAGCGGTCATTCTAATAGCTCTTTTGTCTTAATAACGGTCAACCACACAGTAATTTCCCTTTATTTAATAGTCACTTTCACAGCAATTTTCAATGGCCAGATAACTGAAGAGATGGTGGCGTGGGTTTCCACCCTGGCATCCGAAATTTGGAGTTTTATCATGGCTACCGAATGATTGTCACATATTTTTACAGATAAATTCCTCTATTTACATAACATCAAAGTCTCTTTCTTTCTTTGGTTGTCCTTTCTATCAATATATATATATATATATATATATTACAAATAATGCAAATGTTATATCTGAAAAAAATAACTTTAAACAGAATTATGAAATGAACTTTTAAACATGAATGGCATATTTTGGGGGGAAAATACAAGTATGTCTTACTTGTTTCAATCATTAGATTATGGTCATGATGCAGCACCACCTTGTAGAACTTTTAATCAAATGAGTTTAGCCCAGAACTTATATTTTTCCTAAGCCTGGTATTTTTTCTATCGGTCTCTTTCGCTGAACAGTTAAATTATAGGGATGTAAACATACCAACAATAGATGTCAAGCAGTGATGGGGGGACAAACACAGACACACACATGTAGATTATGTTTCCATCTACCAAATCCACTGACAAAGCTTTGATCAGCTTGAGGCTACAGTAGAAGACACCTTCCCAAGACGCCATGCAGTAGGACTGAACCTGGAATCATGTGGTTAGGAAACAAACTTCTTACCACAGCCATGCCTGCACCTCTATATTTATTAACCCCTACATGTTTTTTCATTTCCTTTTATATTTTATTTTTATGAAGCTCAATTTGAACTATCTTCTTGCTTTGGCTCTTGCATTCTGAGCTCAAATCCTACTGAGATCAACTTTGCCTTTCACCTTTCTGGGATTGATAAAATACCAGTCAGTACTGGGATTGATATAATTGACATTTACCACCCAACAAATTTCTAGCCATGCACCTATATTGTTATAGTACCAGACAAAGTGTGTTGTGGTATTTCATCTAGCTTATCATGTTTAGAGTTCAAATCCTGTCAAGGTTGGCTTTGCATTTCATACTTCCAGAGCTAATAAAATAAAGTACCAGCCAAGTACCAGAACGGTCAGTCAATTTAATTGACTAACACCTCCTACCAAATTCCTGACTTTTTCACATTTCATGCCTCAAGGGTCAATAATACAAGGTGGTGTCAAAAAGTTCCTGGATTAGTTCTGTAGCATGCCAACAGATGGCAACACACGGTTGCATGCACAGTGAGAGCCAGCAGTGACCTTCAGGAGGTAGTATGCCGAATGACACTGCTGTGTTTACTTCACAAGTTGTGAAATTTGTGTTTTTGTGATCACACATATGCTGTAGTCTGCCATTTTGTCATGGACAGGTGCAAAGAGCCAACGTGAAATTTTGTGCTAAACTTGAGAAATCGGCAACAGAGAAATTGAGCATGCTTCGGCAAGCATACAGTGATGACGCAATGGGTCATATGCAATGTTTCGAGAGGTACAAGCATTTCCAAAGCAGAAGAACGTCCCCAGAAGATGATGAGCAATCTGGAAGACCTGCCACAAGTGTCACCACCAGAAATGTGGTATTGTGCATCAAGAATCTGTCCCCTAAGGGCAGACCATCAATCAAGAGTTTGGAGGAGGACATTCAGCAAAAGCAACTGGATCTGTGGAGCGCAAAGAATTGGATCCTTTACTGAGCTCTTCTCACTCATGAGTTTGTCACCAAAAACAACACGGTATCACTTCCACACCCACTCTATTCACCAGATTTAGCACATGCGAACTTCCATCTCTTCTCCAAGATGAAAAGGTAACTCAAAGGTTGCCATTTTAACACTGTTGTCGAGATCCAGAGCGAATCACTGGTCTTCAACTTGGTAAACAACTTCCAGACCGGATTCCAAAAGTGGCAGGATTAGTGTATCATTGTGCAAGGTGACTATTTTGAAGGAGATGATTTTAAAACATATTTTTAGTCAAAAGGATTGACCCCAGTACTTATTTTTTAAAGCCTGGTACTTATTGTATCAGTCTCTAAGTTATGGAGATGTAAACATACCATCACCGATTGTCAAGCAGTGGTGGAGGACAAACACACAAAGACACACACATAAATATGATGGACTCTCCAGGCAGTTTCGACATAGGAGGATCCGACAACCTACTCTTTCTTTATCAGTCAAAATGACTATGTCAAATGTGACATTTAAGTCCCGCCAACAATTTGTAAAGAAAGCCACAGATGCTGCAAATATGATGATTACAGGTCAGTGCAGGTGGTATATTTGGACATATATACAACAAGCTTCTTTCAGTTTCTGTCTACCAAATCTATTCACAAAGCTTTGGCTGGCCTGAGACTATAGTAGAAGACACTTGCCCAAGAAGTCATGCTGAAGAACTGAACCCAGAATCATGTAGTTGGGAAGCAAACTTCTTATCACACTGCTATGCCTGCACCTATTGTGTTTTTGTGTCTATGTTGAGAAAATTATTATTATTAAGCGCTGTTGATGGTAGAATTGCAACCCTGAAGAAGTTTGGTTCTGAGCTGAAATCTCACCAACACCAACTTTACCTATCATCTTTCTGTAATCCATAAAGTAAATACCATTCAAGTAATAGCATTGATTATTCTCTCTATTTGTCTGTCTATCTCTCTGACTTTGCTGCACTGTAGAAAGCATATAAGGTGCCACTCAACAATCTCACTTTACTCTAATACCACCACTGTCACTATAATGCAGAAAAAGAATTTGGTTGCCAATGCAACAATGTTGCTGCTATACACACATACACATGCACGAGGTCAATAAAAATGAGATCATTCTGCTGATTGTCCAAGAAAAAAAGACACTAATATCCTAATACCACTCATGAACAGGCGAAATAATTCTTTCTTTCTTTCTGCCTCTTCTAAACAACTAAGACAATCATTTGTACCTTTTGACTGACTAACTATTCGGTTGTCTCATAAATAATGCGGTTTTTTTATACTTCTTTTACTTTTCAAAATTAAGATAAACTTCTTTTTTAATCTAAAATATACTCTCCTTCATTTTCTACAATGCTCTTCCATCTATCAGGTAGACTTGCTAGGCCCCTCTTCCAAAATTCACTCATCTGTGACGAAAAATCCTCCTCCAGTACTGTTCTGACCTCATCTACAGAATTCATATTTTTTCCATCCAAATGATTTTGAAGACTGCAGAATAAATGATAATCAGATGGGGCAATGTCCAGTAAATATGATGGGTGGGGCATTTCTCATTTCTCATTCAAACTGCTCCAGCCTTTGGAATGTCATCCTCGCTGTATGTGACTGAGCACTATCGTGGTGGAAGAACACCTTTTGTCTTGAAACCAAAGATGGTCATTTTTCTTCTAGCGCTGACTTAAGCCTCTCAAGCTGCT
>NC_069004.1:21751046-21753167 GCF_001194135.2 Octopus bimaculoides
CAGATGGGGCAATGTCCAGTAAATATGATGGGTGGGGCATTTCTCATTTCTCATTCAAACTGCTCCAGCCTTTGGAATGTCATCCTCGCTGTATGTGACTGAGCACTATCGTGGTGGAAGAACACCTTTTGTCTTGAAACCAAAGATGGTCATTTTTCTTCTAGCGCTGACTTAAGCCTCTCAAGCTGCTTGCAGTAGATCTCCTTTGTTATCGTTTCGTTTGGGTTTAAAAGTTCAAAGTGGACTAAACCTTTCATATTCCACCAAACAGATAACAACACCTTTCATGAGTGAAGACCTTTAGCCTGGGGTGCCGGTGCTTCTCCTTTCCCTACCCAATGTCTTTGACAGTCACTCAGTTCAAAAGAGGTTCATTTGTGAGACGTGACATCAAAGAAGAGCACACATTCACTGTCTGTGCATGATTAGACACAGAAAATTTGTGATGAACCCACTGACCCAATTTGCTGACTTTTCCAATGGCACGCAGGTGTTGATGAATGGTTGAATGACCAAATCCAAGCTTCTCTGCTAGTTTCTCAAGAGTTATGATGGGATTCTGTTCCACCAGGGTTTGCAGGACATCCTTAATGAACTCCACAGATCTTCCAGGATGAGGCTCGTCTTCTAGGCTGTAGTTTCTGGCTTGGAATTTCTTAAACCACCACTGACACTGGCTTACACTTATTGTCTGATCCCTATATATTGCATTAACATTCCTCACACTTTCCATTGCATAGTTACCTTTATTGAACTCATAAAGCAAAATATGCTGAATATGTTCCTTTGTCACTTCCATTACTTCTTTCTTTTCATCCTTTTAAAGCCTAGCCAGGCTCATGGGCCCAGTTTCACGGTTTCTATAGCGTATGTGTTCCCCCCAGCTGGACGGGACGCTAATCCATCGTAGCGTTACTCAAGAAACAGAAAGAAAGATTGAGAAAAAGTTAGGGCGAAAGAGTACAACAGGGGTCGCCGCCAGAGCCTTGTGGAGCTTTAGGTGTTTTCGCTCAATAAACACACACAACGCTCGGTCTGGGAATCAAAACCGCAATCCTCTGACCGTGAGTCTAGTGCCCTAACCACTGGGCCATTGTGCCTCCACTTGCACCCTTTTTAAGCCTAGTCAGGCTCATGGGCCCGGTTTCCTAGTTTCAATGGCGTATGTGTTCCCCAGCTGGATGGGACGCCAGTCCATCGCAGCGTTACTCATTTTTGCCAGCTGAGTGGACTAGAGCAACGTGAAATGAGGTGTTTTGCTCAAGAACACAACGTGTCGCCGGGTCCAGGAATCGAAACTACAATCTAACAATCATGATACTGACACCCTAACCACCAGGCCACATGCCTCCACCACTTCCATTACAGCTTTGAAAAAATAACTGTTAAAATCTGACTGCACTCTTCCAAACTTGCACTAAGAATAAGGACAAGGTAAAATTATTATCTGCTTTTATAGCAAGTTGATGCAGGTAGTTTATCCTATCCCCCTCTGACTCTTAGTTCATGCAAGTGAAAAAAACTGTATTAGTTATGGGATGACCGAATCCACATACAATCCTGATGCATCTGTCTTACCAATTACCTTGCCTTTAACCCTCAAAATTTCAGGCATAAAAAAAAGAATTATTAAGGTGGTGAATTAGCAGAATTAGTAGAGAGATGGACAAAATGCCTCAGGGTTAAATTCTTTTACATTCTGAGTTCACCACTTCCAAAAATATGCAGCCGAATGAGAACACGCATTTATCCTCAATTACCTATGTGTGTAGTCCCGCAGAAACTGCAGTTTTCAATCAGGGAGTAAAGTATATTTCAATAATTTCGCTGAATTTCTTTTGAGAACCATTAGGTCTTAGTAGACACAACATGTGATCTTCTTCTAGCACATTAAATGTCCACTTTAGTGGTCATCGTTATATATAAACATATACTTTAATCCCCTAAGATCTCAGATATTTTTTCTGAATCTCTCTGATTCTTTAAATGTGCTAGCTTTCTGGTAATAAATCGATATTAATTAATATCTGATTTTTTACCCTATGTTTTAATTTGATTAACCATAACCAAGTTCTCAAAGTGGATATATGCGACGCAGTAACTATTTTCTGCAGACATATT
>NC_069004.1:21753931-21773880 GCF_001194135.2 Octopus bimaculoides
ATATATGCATATATCCATACATATATATATATATATATATATATAATATATAGATATATGCATATATCCATACATATATGTACATACCTACATCTATATGTATATATACATGCGTATATGTGTACAGGACATCAAAAAACGTTAAACACAATGAGAAACAAAAACAGAAAACGAACATTTTTCGAACAACGAAAAAAACAAACAGAGAAACAAGACATGCAAGATAAAGAGTATATCCCTTCATTAGTTGTCCGTGTTCCATTTACTCTGCGTTTCAAAGGCAAGGACAATATGCGACTTCATTAGAACAGTCCTTCCCGCAAAGCAAATTAAATAAAATTTGGAATTTTTTGCAGAGGGTGAAAGTGTTAACAAGAACAGGGCAGTGAGAACAAGACAGTAAAAACAAACGGTGAAGGCTGTTGTTCCAGTCCTTCCATGCCTGTTTCTTTTGTCTAATAGCCCTGTCAACCTTATTGTTCCACCACCATGTTACCTTGGGTCAAGAGGGGACTTTGCACCATCCACAGTTCTTGTCTTCCGTGCTAGTGGCACGTAAAAAGCACCATTTGAGTGTAATCATTACCAGTGTCACCTTGCTGGCACATGAACAAAATATTCAAGTGAGGTCGTTGCCAGTGCCACTGGACTGACTCCTCTGCAGGTGGCACGTAAAAAACACCATTTGTGCGTGGCCGTTGCCAGTACTGCCTGACTGGCCCTCGTGCTGGTGGCACGTAAAAGCACCCACGACACTCTCGGAGTGGTTGGTGTTAGGAAGGGCATCCAGCTGTAGAAACTCTGCCAGATCAGATTGGAACCTGGTGCAGCCATCTGGTTCGCCAGTCCTCAGTCAAATTGTCCAACCCATGCTAGCATTAAAAGCGGACGTGAAACGATGATGATGATGATATATATACATGATCTCTGACATAACTTTTGGTGCTCCTGATATCCTAACAGAAATAGATAAGGTCATGCACAACTCAGCAGTAGGTCCTGATAAGTTCCTGGCCACCGTCCTAAAGATGTGTTGACATCAGATTGCACCCCCTCTAGCTGAGCTCTGGAGAAACTCACTTGATGTGGGCTACATTCCTGATCATTTTCTTTCCCAGTCTGTCATTCCAGTCTTCAAAAAGGGTAATGATTCTCTTGCAGTGAACTACCATCCAATTTCACTCACTTCTCATATCATTAAAGTGTTTGAGAGTGTGGTGAGATCACGAATAACTCACTTCCTTGAAGACAACAATCTGCTGAACCCCAACCAGCATGGTTTCAGTGATGGTAGGGACTGCCTGTTGCAGCTTCTGCACCATTTTGATGACATCTTAAAAGTGTTGGGAGAGGGCTCCAATACTGACATCATATACGTTGATTTGAGTAAGGCATTTGACAGAGTGGACCACAAAATCCTGCTGAAGAAACTGTCCAGTATTGGAGTCCATGGAAAGTTGCTGCAGTGGATAAGGTGTTTCCTGACAAACAGAACCCAATATGTTATGTTTGAGGGAATACGATCCAGTTCAGCCAAAGTCAGTAGTGGTGTCCCACAAGGTACTGTTTTGGGCCCACTCCTCTTCATTATTTACATCAACGATATAGTAGATGTCATCAAACATTCTACATTGAAACTCTTTGCTGATGATTCCAAATTCCAGAAAGCCATAAACGGTATGGGAGACCAAACATGCCTTCAGTCAGATCTGTTTGCAATTTGTCCAATGGGCAGAAAAACAAAATATGCTTTTAAATGAAGATAAGTTTCATTTGATCCACTTTGGAAAAGAGAAAACTCTGAAATTACCATATGCTCTTCCCTCAGGTGACTCCCTAGTATCATCCAACAACACCAGAGACCATGGAGTAATTGTTGATAACAATCTAAGCTGCAGTTCCCACGTAAACAGCAAGGTTCACTTGGCCCACAAGATGTGCTCTTGGATTCTGAGAACTTCCCAGTCTAGAGATGCTTACACCATCATCCTTCTCTACTCTCCTTTTGCCCAACCCCACCGTGAATACTGTTGCCCACTGTGGTCCTCTCATACAAAGCAGCTAATAATGAAAGTAGAAGCACTCCAGAGGTCAATAACAAGAAAGATAAACAGCATAAGAGGCATTGATTATTGGGGTCGACTAAAAAAACTCAATCTCTACTCTCTCCAATGTTGCCGAGAGCACTACATCATTTGTGTTTTGTGGAAAATATTCCATCAATTTTAAAATCCCCCATGCTATCTGCCCACTACAAAAATCAAACTCAGTACACATAGCAACATTACATCACAATTCCTTTTCCTCAACCGGTCCAGCTCTCTTTAATACCATACCAAAATACGTTAAAACAGAAAATTCAAATGTTCCCATAAAATTCAAATGTTCACTGGACAAATTTCTTCAAAAAATCCCAGACCAACCTTCTACACCCGGATATGCCTCCAACAATAATAACTCTTTGCTACAGTGGGCCATGGTGCCCATATGTGACTAAAAGACTTCACCAGGTGGTGCTATTAAGTTAGACATGGCCTGGGCCTATACTGGCCAAAACCTATCAAAGTTATATATATATATATATATATGTATATATATATATATATATATATATATACATCTATTCAAAGATATATATATATATATATATATATATATACACACACACACACACACACACACACACACATATATATATATATACATAGTGAAACTAATAAAAATGAAACTGTTAAAAGTAGAACTATTAACATATATGCATACATATTGAAATCATATAAAGGTGAAACTATTATATCACATTACAATAGAGAAGTTATTATTTCAATTTTGAGACGTAATACCAAAACAGTCTAAGAGATCGCTCCGGGCTCGCATTAGGCAAGAAGTTATTAACTTTTTTTGGCCCGAAACACTCCATGGACTCTAAGTAATGCATGTGTGAAACTTGGATGAAATCAATTGGGTAGTTCTCGAGTTTTAGTGATGCACACAGACATTCTCAGTTTTAGATATATAGATATATATGTTAATTTGGATCTACTTGTCATACATGAGGATTTACCTTGGGTGTGTATTCTACTAACACTCACTGATTGGTAAGATTGACCATAATTGACATATACAATACACTTTGATTAATATACCCACTCTATTGACAAATATGAGTGCATATTTTTTCTGACTTACTGATTCTTAGACAGCTAAATATATATACATGGAGAGTGGATGTAAAATGAAGATGGTGTTCACATGGATATACAAGTGAAAGCTATAAAACTGCAGTATTCATATTGCTTCTCGTATGGATATACAAAGTTAAAAACCACAGAAGTATATAAGGAATTACTGAATCATTATTTGTGTCTTTGGATGTTAGTCACAAGTATCCATCATCAACAGCAAGCTTAGACATGTTAATCACTGTTTGTTTTATATCAATAGAAGTGAAATTTGGCTAAGCATGCAGTTGTTAGTAGATATTTGCTACGAATAATGTGCAAAGACACACAAATCATGATTTAGCAATTCCACCATTGCTACCAGATTCTTTTTATCTGCTACTGATACACCTCAGTGCATTTTAATGGATACTGTATTTTTGTGGTTTTAATGGATACTGTATTTTTGAGGTTTTCAAAAGTATATCCACATTAAGTAAACTATACAAAATGCTGTTCAGAACCAATATTGCATCTGTTCCTAATAATGAATACACACACACATGCATGCACACATATATTATGTATGTCAACTTCAACTTATTTTTATGTTCAGCGCATTGCATAATTTTCTATAGAAAACGTGTTGTTTTCTATAGAAAATTATACAAAAGGAATGAAATAATTTGTTACTATGTAAGTGATATACAGACCAGCAAAATGCTGGCTATTCAACATCAAAGCAGTATGGAGTGGTAAGGTGTATGTGTCAGAATGAGTGACTCTGTGTGTGTGTGTGCGTGTGTGTGTGTGTGTGTGTGTGTGTGCAAGAATGAGTGACTGTGCATGTGGGTCAATGGAATTTTATTTTACTTCCATGTCCATCAAATCTTGTTTTAATGGTTATAGTACTTCATCGGTGCAAATAGTGTTTCTATAGCAACCAGTCAACAATTAATATAGTTGGTTGCTATAAAAATGTGATCATGGGTGACTGAACCAATGGGAAATGGATCAACAAGTCATCAGTTCATGTGCTGTTTACTAGTAGCATTGGGTTGTATATGTAAATATGTATGGTAGTATTGAGTAATATAATTAACTGGAATTTGGTGGTGTTATTGTCATGTAGCTGGAGATGAAGTAGGTATAAGGTACACAGGTGATCAACCAAATAACTAATGACAATTCATATACCTATAGCTGCTTCTATGCTCTATCTCCACCTAGTTAAAGGCCCAAACTGCATGTACTTCTTTCCTTCCTTGGGCCCTTAGTTCCTAATGAAGTTGAAGATAAGATGTTAGTCATGACATATGATGCGTCTTGAGAATATTAAACCATCCTTTTCCAGGACTGAACCCAGATGATTGCTTGCAGAGAGAAAGAAACTCCTAGTAAGTTCTGGTATTTTATCAATCCCCAAAAAGGTGGTAGACAAAATTAAGTGATGAGATTTCAGTTCCGAATGCAGCAAACTGGAGCAAATACCATAAGACATTCTATCTGGGCATTCTAACAACTCTGTCAATTCTATCGTTAATTATTATACAATGCCAAATGACAACATGGTTAATTATTATGTGGTACAGAGTGACAATAAATTTTTCTTCTCTGCCCAGTGACATGTTGTTTAGCCTTCAAGACAGGCCCATGATCAAAGACATTCCAGCCATAATCACCTAGTCTACATTATTTAATGTACCCTTATCTAAGACAGTGTGCAAAATTTGGCTATACATAGAGGCTCCCTAGCTGGTCCATTACCATAAGCCATAGGTCAGTAAGAGGTAAATATGGTTGAGTGCTGAATTAAATGTCTTAACGTATATTAGTTCCCTTACTCATCGGTCGGCTCTGACCAAACAAACTTATGGCATATAGGTAATCAGTCAAATAAAATCCACAGCTCCATATTGACTTTTGTTTCATTAATATCCATAGTGTGCCTCCTGGCATGCAAAGCAATGTGAAAGAAAGGGCAGGTAAAATGTTGGCTGTTCAGACAGCTGTTGCTTAATTCCAGGTCAGCTCTGATCATACAGAACTATAATCAAAGCCAGTCTAGCCATGACTATCCTGTCTTTTTCCTATGTGCAAGGAACCCATATCACAATATCCAACATGCCTTTTTCTAAATAACAGGGTGCCATTTTAGGGAGATTTGGTTGTAATTTCAAACAGATGGTCAAGCACCATTGATGTACTTTTTTAGTTTATTGCAATTTGTTGTGGAGAGATTGGGGATGCAGGTAGAACTGGCAAATGGATCTAATGTACACTGTTGTTATTGTTTCTGTTAGTCTCATGTGGAAGTTGAGAACTTGTGACTGCTCAAAGTACTTTTGTGTGTGACTTTGCTTTCTTTCTCTGTCTTTCATGTGTGATGTGACTGTTGTAGTAGTGTTACATGTAACTCAAAATGAAACCACTAACCACCACCCACTCACCACTAACCACCACCCACTCATCCCTATCCATCACTACCAACAAAAACTCATCACTAACCAACTTAACATCTCAATTCACTCAATGTCCACAGAAGTTAAATTAAATTTTAATTGGGATTAACAAACACATCTTTTATGTTTTACTTGTTTCAGCCATGCTGGAGCACTGCCTTCAAAAAATTTTAGCTAAATGAATTGGTCCCAGTACACATTTTTTAAAGCCTTATTCTATCCGTCTCTTTGGCCAAACCACTACAGCACAGGAACCTAAACACACCAACACCAATCATCAAGTGGTGATGGGAGACAAACACACACACTCACACACATATACACAACAGGCTTCTTTCAGTTTCTGTCTACCAAATCCATTCACAAGGCTTTGGTTGGCCTGAGGCTATGGTAGAAGACACTTGCCCAAGGTGTCATGCAGTGAGACTGAACCTGGGACCATGTGGTTGGGAAACAAACGTCTTACCACACAGCCATGTCTGCATGTGTGGGCTTCTTTTAGTTTCCATCTCACAAAGCCTTGGGACACTTGTTCAAGGTATGACACAGTAGGACTGAGCCTACAACCATGTGGTTGGGAAGTGAACTTCTGTGTTGAAATATATTATAAAAACAGAAAAAGAAACTGTCTGTTTTAATTTACAGGAAAAACCACAAAGATATTAAATAGTTTTTGAAATCAAACCTTTCACTCTTAATAAAGTACAGTGTGTGTGTATGTGGCGATTTATGAATATATGTCACTAAATCATTTGTTAGTTTTAGCTTTATATCAGTCAATTTGTTGTTCACATTGCCAAAACATTAAGTCAATGTTAGCTTTGCTAATTTTATTGGAAATAAACAACCATTATGTTAAAACTTCTCTTTGCCTCACTGGCTTACAACACTCCTCATTGTGAAAGGCTTAAATAGTCAAAGCTTAAGCAGCTATGTGTTAGTTAATGATACACACTGAAGTTGACAGCACTGGAGCTTAATAAGAACTAAATTTCCTGGGTTTAAGTTGGCAATTAGTACAAACTGGTAATTAACTGATTTGTAATTTGTTAATTTAATTTCTCAGTAATAAAGTGGTTTGACAAGGAGTTGGTTCAGCAATGACTTCATTTGTAATGAATTAACAGCAAACCACTATTTTTTTAGCAATTAAGTTGTTTTTTTTTTGGGGGGGGGTGTTTGTTTTTTGTTTTTTCATTAAATCTCCAAGAATTTCAATTTTTAGAGCAAATTAGTTGAGACAATGAATGAAGTCAACACTGAATTAACAACGGTCAGCTATACTAGACCCAAATAAGTCCTTGTAATTTTGTCTTGCGTTTCAGCATTTAAACCACCCATATTTGGCCCAAATATTCTCCCTGTTTTATGTTCAAACTTGCCAGATCTGACCTTTCTTATCAATCCTAAGAAGTCGTTCTAAAAATAAACAATCACATCATTGAAATCCCAAAGCTACAAGATAATACATGATTAATACAGAACAATGTGAATAAATAATCATAACATTTGATGGAATAATTTGAATGCTAAAAGGATGAAATGTCCATCTGGCCTTTGGGCACCTTTAACAGAGTCCACTTTGTTGTAATCATTTGAACCAGGTCTCTGATGTAAGGAACTTCCTCTTTTCTTCTGACCAGTGAAACTCTGAATTAAGGCCACTGTCCTTCATTCCCTGGCTTTGCCAAGTAAAAAGCCAATGTTTGAAGAAATAACAGAGAAAAACCAGGTATCAATACACAAAGTATTGTATATAAAGCATGGATGAAGTACATGTGTGAGCCTTAATAGTAAACCTCAAACAGATGGAGGAGGAAGAATTTTGACGATAGAATATTAGCTGTAATATCAACATGCTAGTGAACCTATGAATATTAAACTGAAGTGGTTAGATGAAGGAAGAGGCAAATACAGAAAGAAGAGTATTTAACAGAGGGGAATGTGATAGCAATAAGAGGTAAATGAAAGGGAATGTTGTAATGTCATGAGGTTAAATGGTTTGTTGAAGAAAGAGACTAAAAGAGAAGAGCATTTAGCAATAAGGAGTGTGGCAGTGGTGAGAGATAGGAGAAAGAGAATGTTATCATTTGGTCAACTGGATAGTTAAAGAGAGAGAGAGAGAGAGAGGTGCTTACTGAAAGGAACATATTTGTAATGACAATAGGAGGAATGGAAATTAAGAAATAATGAGGTCTGATCAATAAGTATCCAGACTGTTGCCATAGTAATGAAGCTAAAGCACGCAGAGTAAAGCCACCTGATACAGATTGACCTCTGCTATACATGCACACTAAGTTTTAACATTCTAGCTCACTTCCATTTTGTACAGCAGTGGTTGGAAGGAAGGTGTGTATCGTGTGATCAGCAGATTAACCATCAGTTGTCATGGTGATATCTGCTCAGAGGCCTACACAAAGTTGCAGAAAGTGTAACAAGAGGAGTGTATGAGTCACACACAACTGTACGAGTGGTTCAAACGTTTCCAAGATGGCTGAAAAATGTTGATATTGATGAATATTCTCGGAGACCTGCAACCAGCAGATCTGAGAAAAACATTGCAGATGTGCATGCAGCTGTGAGGGGAAATTGTCAAATCACCATCCGTGAGTTATCAGAGGATGTGCAAATTAGTTATGGTTCAGTTCAATCTATTATCACTGAAAATTTGGGTGTGAGGCACATGTCTGCCAAGGTTGTGCCAAAACTGTTTTCAGCTGACCAAAAAGACACTCAGGTTTCAGCTACAAAAGACCTCCTTGATTGTGTAGAAAATGGTGAAAACTTTTTGAAAATTTTGCATTGGCCTCTGAGAAGGTATGGCCAGGCTTTTGGCAAAATTTGATGCAGATTCTCTGCTCAACTTTCTCTGACATTGTCAATGCGCCAATCACACACTGCACACCTTCCTTCCAAGCACTGCTGTAGACAGCAGAAGTGTGTTAAAATGTTAAAACTTAATATGCATGCACGGCAGTGCTCAACGTCAATCTGTGCCAAGCGATTTCACTGTCCATGCTTTAGCTTGGTTACTATAACAACAGTTCAGATACCTACTGATCAGACCATGTATAATCACACACACTCACTCACACAAACATGTACATACAATATGATATAATGAAAGCTGTAGTAGGTGTTAAAGTGGTGGTGGTGGTATCATCAGTGAGGATATTACTTAATGGAGATGGGAATAGCAAAGAGAGTAGTTTTTTGCATCTATTGAACCAGTTTATTTTCCTTTTAGTTATCAATCACTTAAGCCCTTGCATGGTGATATTAATTGTCGTCTGCTGAGACAAACATTTCATATTTGTTTATCTCTAATATTATTGTTTCTGTCTATGTATGTAAAATTCTAGCCTTGTAACAAAATGGAAGGCATTAAATTTATATTATTCATAAAACAATTGTTTGATGAATATTGTAAACTAAATATGATGTCTGTGTGTTCATTTAATCGTTTACTGGCTGTCAGACTGCAGCCATCCACAATCCATAACCAGTAATCTTCAAGGGTTTAGTGAAGCATATTGATCTCAGTTCTTATTTGTAATTATATTTTGAGTTTGGAACTTATTTCATCAATGCATTCTTATTGAACTGTTATGTCACAATACAGAAACAGAGAAATTTTAAGTGGCATAAATGTGAAAGTATACACTCACAAATATATAAGATGAGATGACAAAAGAATAAACGATTATCTTATAACCTTGATTAGTTCAAAGCTGGAAGTTAAGGAAGGTCATAAACTTATAGTTTATTCTTTTGTGGTTTTTTTATTACCACCCTGTACTTGATGAATGTTTTGTTCTGAAGCATTATATTAAGTTCTACACGAGGTTATTAACCTTGCAATGCTTAAATGAAATATTAAAATGCAAATACACATCCACACACACACACATATATATATATATATATATACACACACATACATAATATATATATATATATTGCTGACACCTACTTCCCCTCTCCTACCCAACTTCTCTCTTCATTGACACCCTCTCCTTCCACACCCCACCCCACACATCCCACTCCCACATATCCCACCTCACATC
This sequence comes from Octopus bimaculoides, assembly GCF_001194135.2. Taxonomy (NCBI): domain Eukaryota; kingdom Metazoa; phylum Mollusca; class Cephalopoda; order Octopoda; family Octopodidae; genus Octopus; species Octopus bimaculoides. The sequence continues at coordinate 21,763,622 of NC_069004.1, forward strand.
CTCAACCCACACCCCTCCACACACACTAGCACTAACCACTTCTCAGCACCCACACCATCACCCACACATTACAAACATAAAAGACTTTCTCACTTTTCTGAGTATCAAACAAACACCTACTTGTTCATACACCTGTCTTCGACTTTTGTTTTAAGGTAAATTTCAACTATATACACATACACACACACACACACACATACAGATTTTATCCATTAAATTTCCCTCAAGGTATTACTCAACTTGAGGCTATAAGAAGACAATTTCCCTAAGTGCTATGCAGTGAAATCAAACATGGCCATAAAGCATAGTTTTTAAGCATATATTGAAGCATGCATCAATATTACTGAAGTTTCTTTTTTTTTTTTTCAGATACACAGTTTAGTGAAGCAGTATCCACACTTCATTCACTGGGAATGCGGGTTCAAGTTTAACCATATGAATTTTACTGTGAAAATTAAGATGGAAAGCAGTGTATAAGCATTTGCTAAAGCTTTGCAATTGTAGTTGTTTTGAAGCAAAATAATAATATTGAAAACGTCTTCAATTTTGTTTTGAAGTTAAAATTGTTTACTTCTTGAAGTGAAAAATAATACACAACAATTTGCAAGGTAGAAGAGTGAAAAGTGTACGCCAAGGACTATAGCTTTCAGAGATGTTGTATCTTCAGATTTCACATGCAATACTACCTGCGTGGACTTTTACACCATCCAAAGAATAAAATGTTTCAAATATATATATATATATATACATATATATATATATATATATCTTTTACTTATTTCATTAGACTACAGTCATGGTGGGGCATTGCCTTTTTTTACTTATTCCATCAATCTCTGTTGCCAAACCACTAAGTTATAAGGACATAAACACACCACTCTGGTTGTCAAGCAGTGGTGCGGGTCAAACAGACACAAAAACGCACGCACACACACACACACGCACACACACACACACACATATAGTGTATTGTTCTGTGATGGTAAGATCAACAAAAAGTACTTCATCTGGTGAGAGACAAATATTTAATAAACATGGTATATATTTTTATGGGCTACTATTAGTTTCATGTGCTGATAACATGCCAAACATTGTTTTATAATATATCTGGCGTCCCAGCACAATCATCAGATAATGCCCACATGGCATAATGAACAAAAATTGGGACGAGAGAAAAGGTGAGAAGGAAGTATATATATATATATATATATATGTATATATATATATATATAATGTGGTAAGTTGAAAAACCAGGAAATGAAAAATTAATCTGAATGAAACAAGACAATAAATTATAAGGCTGGAAAGATAGTGGCTTAGATGCTATGGTACAGTTATTTAATTTGATGGTGGAGGTACTTCCCAATTCTTCAACAGGAACTTAGGCATATGCTTACAACCATTGAAAATTTCAGATCTAGAGTTCAGCAGTGAGAATTTTTAGATCTGAAAAGGATCCGAGTTCTTTCAGCTACACATAGCTTACATTTTTTTTGATCCATTAACATATGGTATGCATTTTTTGACAATTTTCAACTTTATTGTATGTGGTGTTGCATTCAATATCAAATTCCATACATGGCTAACCAATTTAGTAGCTTTACTTTTGTCTTTGTTTGGAAGGAAGATGTGTGATTAGCATAAAGATTCATGAATTCTCCTTCACATAGTCCAATATAGCTCTTCTTACCAGTTGTGTTATTATTCAGCATTGCAGTAACTTCAGCCTGATATATGACAGATTTAATCATACATCGCCAGTTGAGTGGACAGGTTCCTGGGTCTTGACAGTTACAACTATGAGTGGGCTCTTGGTGTTGGTCTTGAGTAATGATACACTTCAAATTGGGGCAGCAGCTATATGATAATTTCACAGATTGCCTGTTAAATATTTTCCTGTGATTTTCTGGAAAATGTTTGTCTAGGAGAGACAGTAATCTTTTACCTGTGTTAGTTTTTACGTTAATGGAAAGGGGGGGGGACCAAATAATTTTCCTAGATCTACTTTTAGGTTCATTATTATTATTCTGATTAATATTGGAGTTTTATATATTAATTCATCTTTAAAGCCACTATTATCTTTTTAGTTCATTATGCCATGTGGACAGTGTCTGATAATTGTGCTAGGACACCAGATGTGTTACAAAACAATGTTTGGCATGTTCTCAGCCCATGAAACTAATAGTAGCACATAAAAACATATATTGTATTTATTCAATAATATATATATATATATATGATGGGCTTCTTTCAGTTTCCATCAACCAAATCCACTCACAAGGCTTTAGTCGGCCTGAGGCACTTGTGAAAGGTGCCATGCAGTGGGACTGAACAAGAAAGCATGTGGTTGAGAAGCAAACTTCTTATAACTCAGCCATATGCATCCCTTATTATATATCATAGAGTAGCAAAGTTTCCATGATGCATTATGTAATACATTCTTTTATTTCAGTCATTTGACTATGGCCAGGCTGAAGCACTGCCTTTAGTCGAACAAATCAACCCCAAGACTTCTTCTTTGTAAGCCTAGTACTTATTTTATTGGTCTCTTTTGCCAAACTGCTCAGTTACAGAGATGTAAACACACTAACATCAGTCATCAAGTAATGGTGGGGGAGACAAACATACAAACACACAAATACATACATACATACATACATACAAATACACAAATACATACATATATACACACATACAGACACACACACACATACATACATACATACATATACAACAGTTTTCTTTCAGTTTCCGTCTACCAAATCCACTCATAAGGCTTTGGTCAGCCTGAGGCTATAGTAGAAGACACTTGCCCAAGGTGCCACGCAGTGGGACTGAACCTGGAACCATGTGGTTAGGAAGCAAGCTTCTTACCACACAGCCATGCTTGCACCTGAAATATTTAAAATAATTTTCTAAAGCCAAAGTAATGCAATTTATAAAACATTAATAATACAGATCGATGGTTAACACTATCACTTGACATTTCAATATTTCAGGGCTAAAATGTCTTCTTCAGGATATTTAGAGAGAAAGTGTTGGTAGCTGATGTCTATCAACACCTTTTCTCCGTAGATTCCCTGAAGGAGTCCTAACCCTGAAATATTGAAACGTCAGGTAACAGTATTAAACCATTGCATTGTTTTGGCTTTAGAAAAATGCTCAAAATAACACACACACATAATTTCAACAGAAATCAAATATTTTATAATCCTCTACAACCTCACCACCATCTTACAGTTTTCAAAATAAATGCAGTATTTCTACAAGTACAACTAGTGAAGAAGTGTGTGTGTGTGTGTGTGTGTGTGTGTGTGTGTGTGTGTGTGTGTGTGTGTGTGTGTGTGTGTGTGTGTGTGTGTGTGTGTGTGTGTGTGTGTGTGTGTGTTTGCATGCATAATGAAAATAAAATAAACAAAATAAAACAGTAGTTATAAACTTCATTCATTTCTCATCCATTTTACAGACATGACTATGGAAATAATTATAAACTACAACACATTTATATAAGTTTAATATACCAAGTTTTTTTTTTTATTATTGTTTATCCCATCATATAACAAAGGAATTGTTTCCCACCAAGTTTTTCTTTTCAAGTTTGTTTTTCTCAACACCCAATCAAAGCACACAAGTGTACTCTCTCTGTGTCCACCCCAATCATTATGTGTGCGTGTGTTCTTCCCCTCCTCCTCCTCCTCTCTCTCTCTCCACCCATTACTAAAGCCGCCACCACCACCAATACCACTGTTACTACACTAACAAATATTTGAACTCTATTTGTCACCATAAAAAATGTTAATCACTCTTTCTGGGTGAGAGTGAGTTATTTGTTATCTAACAACAATGACAACAACAACAAAGATAAAAAGAAACAAGATAAAAAGAAAAAAAAGATACTGAAACAAACAACCCAATATCATTGTTATGAAGAAAAAAAACATACCGTTAAACCATTTTACAGAAATTACCAGAATTAGTGACACTCCTTGATGAAGTTAGTCATTTGGAGAGGTTATTCAAGAGTTAAAAAAAAAATTGTTTTCACATTTCACATAAACCATGGGATTGTAAGGAGAGGAGTGTGTGGTCGCTTGCATTGTTAGAAATAGTAAACAAATCTTTTTCAAATTACATCTTTTATTTGTTTCAGTCATCAGAGTACGGCCATACTGGGGCACTGCCTTGATGAATTTTAGTCAAACAAATCAACCCCAGTACTTTTATTTTGAGCTTGGTACTTATTCTATCAGATCCTTTTTGCCAAAATGCTAAGTTACAGGGACATAAACTCAACAACACTGGTTGCCAAGCACTGGTGGGGGATATCCTCACATACACGCACACTATATGTAAGTGTGTGTGTATATATATGTGTGTGTGTGTGAGTGTATATATATATATATATATATATATACATACAAACACACACACACACAGGGATACCTTGGCTTAAGTCATTTCGATTTATGTTGTTCTTGACTACAAATCAGTTTTCAAAAATAATATATGGAAAAAAAACATCATGTTAAGTCATTTTACTTGACTTTACATCTGTCCATCACAAATATTGAAATCGTAAAATCACTAGAAAACCGTTAAAAGCGCATAAAATCATGTTACTTTACAATAAATAAGAATAAAAGTATATAAAATCATATTAAAATACATAGGCGTAGGAGTGGCTGTGTGGTAAGTAGCTAGCTTACCAACCACATGGTCCCGGGTTCAGTCCCACTGCACGGCATCTTGGGCAAGTGTCTTCTACTATAGCCTCAGGCCAACCAAAGCCTTGTGAGTGGATTTGGTAGACGGAAACTGAAAGAAGCCCGTCGTATATATGTATATATATATATATATATATATGTATGTGTGTGTATGTTTGTATGTGTGTGTTTGTCCCCCCAACATCGCTTGACAAGCGGTTCGGCTAAAGAGATCGATAGAATAAGTACTAGGCTTCTAAAGAATAAGTCCTGGGGTCGATTTGCTCGACTAAAAGGCGGTGCTCAAGCATGGCCACAGTCAAAAGACTGAAACAAGTAAAAGAGTAAAAGAGAGAGTAAATGTTAAGATACACACCATAAAATAGTGTAGCTTAGTGAACGAAATCATGAAATAAGCTGTGTTGTCTTCTTTATCAGTCTTTCAGAGCTCATATTGCACTGTAGTTCCAATATCTACCATCATTGTCACTTGTGATTCTGGGAATTGTTTTAAATTCAGATATGTTTACAAGTGTTTATCAGCTACTTTCTCATTTATTTGTGACTTTATTTTTTGCCCTCATGGCTCCTGAGAAAATTCATAGTGAAAGTGCTAAGCGTCATGCTATAATGCTGGAAGATAAACTGGCCATGATAAAATGCCATGAGAAAGGTGAAAGAGAGGTAGTAATTGCACAATCTTTTAGAATGAGTCAGACAACTGTATCAATGATTGTACATAATAAGGACAAGATTTTGGCACATATCAAACCTGAAGCCTCAGGGATGAAGAACACTGTCATCAATAAGGGGCAAAATCTTTAAAGAAATGGAAAGTCTTCTTTCTCTTTGGATTGTTAGGTTGAATCATCAGCACACTACTATTAGTCAAGAATCATTCAAAAGAAAGCGTTGTCTTTGTTTGAGGACCTGAAGAAAAAATATCCAGATGAGAAAGATGTTGAGTTCAAGGCAAGTCAAGGATGGTTCATGAGATTTAAGGAGTGAAGAAGTTATCACTCCATTAAGAAGCAAGATGAAAGTGCATCAGCTGACGAACAAGCATTAAAGAAAATTGTTGAAGGAAACGGGTTTCTTCCCGAACAGATTTTTAACATAGACGAAACTGGATTGTATTGGAAAAAATTGCCAGACCTTTCATTCATTTCCAAAGAGGAGAAAACTATTCTAGGCTACAAGGTCTCAAAAGAACATGTAACCTTTATGTTGGGAGGTAATTGTGCAGGAGATTTTAAGCTAAAGTCATTGCTTGTGTATCATGCACACAAACCCCATGGCCTGAAGAACATACCCAAGCAATCTCTCCCTGTGATATGGATGACTAATTTGAAAACATGGGTTACTGCTGTTATTTTTGAAGACTGGTTCTTCAATCATTTTATCCTAGCAACAGAGAAGTACTGTAAGGAGAAGGGGATTCCTTTTAAGGTTTTACTTATCTTAGATAATGCTCCTGGCTGCTCGCAAAACATCATAGATTTTGACCCTGTTACCATCGTATAGCTCCCTCTGAACACCACATCTCTTCTGCAGCCAATGGATCAGGGAATAATTGCTATCTTGAAGCGTTACTATATGAAGAGTATGCTGCAGCAAGCAATAGCTGCAACTGATCTTAAAAGAGATACGATATCTACAAGGCTGTACAGAACATAGCAGCAACATGAAATGATGTACAGAGCATGGCTATGAATGGTGTATAGGAGAAGCTATGCCCACAATTCATCAATGATTTTAAGGGTTTTGATAATGCTATCATCAACAAAACGTTGATGACTATGAGCAAAGAACTGGAAATGGATTTGGAGGATTTCACAGATTTATTTGTAAAAGACAAGCAGTCTCTGATGAACAAGGATTTGATAGAGCTTCACAAGCATCAAAATAAAAAAGAGGAAGTCAAACCTGAGTCACATCACTTTACCATTAAGAAAATGCAGCAAGCATTTGCATAAATCAAAAAAGGTCTATCTATGTTCGCAGATATGGATCCAAATGCTCAACACTTTTCCAAGATTATAGGGGCCTGTCACAGAGCTTTTGCTCCTTATAATATAATCCTTTAGGAAAAGAAGAAGACAGTTCAAGGAACTCTCAACTGTTTTTTTAAGCGCATTGAACATCAAGAACAGCTAGAGTCAGCTGTTGATGATCCACAGCCATCTGCATCCACAATGTAAACCACCAAATTGTATGTACGTATTGGTAAATTTAAAATAATTTAGTATTTCTTACTATTGCAAAATAATAATAATTACTGAATTTAAGCTTAAAAAAGGCTTTTATTTTACCTTGTCTTATTGCAAACCACAGATTGAACCCAGTACATTTTTTTTTAAAGTTTTGTACTTATTCTATTGATTCTTTTTTGCCTACTGCTAAGTTACAGGGATGTAAACAAACTACATCCATGATGTATGGTAAACAGTGCCAAATTGTATTTGCAAATTTAGATTTTTTTTTTTTTTACTGTAGTGTATCAAAAAATAAAAATTATTTGTTTGTAAGCTTAAAATAGGTTTTTATTAACCAATTATTATTGAAAATGCATTCATAAATAAAATACAGAACTGGAAATGGTTATTATCAGTTTAGCCTAGAGACAAGTTAATTCGACTTAAGTCATTTTACAACCTAAGTCATGTCTCCTGGACCAATTAACGATGTAGGGTGAGGTGTGCCTGTATATATACATATATACAACATGCTTCTTTCAGTTGCCATCTACCAAATCCATTCACAAGGCTTTGGTCAGTGTGAGGCTATAGCTGAAGACACTTGCCCAAGGTGACACACAGTGGGACTGAGCTTGAGATCATGTGGTTAGAAAGCAAACTTCTTACCACACAGCCATGAGGGATGGCTACATGGCACCACGTTAAGGAGAATTAGTTAAACAGATTGAGCCCAGTACATTTTTTTAAAAAGTTTTGTATTTATTCTATTGATTCTTTTTGCCTACTGCTTATTTACAGGGATGTAAACAAACTAACACTGGCTGTCAAGTAGTGATGGGGAACAAAGACATACACAGATATATATTTGCAACAGGTTTCCATCAACCAAATTCACTCACAAGAGATTTGTCAGCCTAGGGCTATAGTAGATAGGCTTGCCCAAGGTTCCACATAGTGGCACTGAACCCAAAACCACAGGATTACAAAGTGAGCTTCTTAACCACACAGCCTTGCCTGAGTCTATGGATGCATCAAAGGGGCAGTTGCCCTGGGTGCAAAATTTCAAAAGAGAAATAACTCTAGGTACAGGTGTGGCAATGTGGTAAGAAGTTTGTTTCCCAACCACATGGTTCCGGGTTCAGTCCTGCTGCGTGGAACCTTGGCATGTATCTTCTATTATAGACTTGGGCTGACAAAAGCTTTGTGAGTGGATTTGGTAGACAAAAATTGAAAGAAGCCTGTCATATACAATATATGTGTATCTTTGTGTTTGTCCTTCACTGCCACTTAACAACTAGTGTTGGTGTGTTTACATCACCATAATTTAAAAGTTCAACAAAAGAGAACTGGTACTTAATTTATCGACCCCGAAAGGATGAAAGGCGAAGTCAACTTCAGCGGAATTTGAACTCAGAATGTAACAGCAGATGAAATAGCGCTAATTATTTCGCCCGGCGTACTAACGATTCTGCTAGCTAACTGCCTTCGGTTACTGATGATCTTGCAAGACAAAAACCCATGTCTGTGTCTGATTAAGCGTGCAGTATTAAGGGAAGTGACTTTATGTCAGGTGTTGAGGGGTTAGTTTGATGGCATATACATGTATCTACATCAAGACACCTATCTTTGTCCCCTTAATCTCTCAACTGGTACAAAGCCACCACCACCACCATCAATACTACTCTCTCTTCTCAGTTGAGGGGTTTTTGCTTTTTTGTCTTGCAAGGTACTTTGTGACCTTCTTGGTAATAGTACCATGTAAAAAGCCCTCAGTACACTCTGTAATGTAGTTGGCATTAGGAAGAGCATCCAGCTGTAGAAGCCATGTGAAAACAGACCATGGAACCTGTTACTGTTCCCAGCCTTACCACCTCATCTCAAACTGTCTAACCCATGCCAGCATGGAAAATGGACGTTAAATGATGACGAGGAGCATGCACATGCACACACATATACACACATGTTCGTATGCATGCCTGTAGACACAGATAAACATTGCTGTGCGGTTAAGAAGGTTACTTTGCAACCATGTGATCTTGGTTCAGCTCCATTGCATGGCACCTTAGGCAAGTGTCTTCTCCTATTGCCACAGGCTGACCAATGCCTCACAAGTGAAATTGGTAGAAAGAAACTATGTGGAAGCCCATCACGTGTGTGTGGTGTATTTGACTACATGGTGGCTAGTCTTGGTTTGTTTGCTTCCCCATAACTTAGCAGCTTGGCAAAAAAAGACCAATAGAATAATGGGCTAATTTGTTCAAGGAAACTCTACAAGGCAGTGCTCCAGCATGGCTGCAGTCTAATGATTGAAACAAGATAAAAGTGATGTGTGTCTGTGTGTATCAAGATATACTTGCATATATATGCATGGATATACTTGTATATACACATAAAAACACACATATATGTATACACATACACACCTGTATATATATATAGATAGACAGACAGACAGACAGATACATTTGTGTATGTGTGCATGTGAATATGTATACACTTGCACATATATGTATATGCTTGTATGTACATATGTATGTGTGTACTTGCATGTTTGTATATACATATTGTATGTTAGAGACAGCATTTATAAAGTGTGTTCTTTATCAATTTTACTAACATGTGTACAACACATGTGAGTTGAGTTGGTTTGACAGATAACTAGGTCACCAAATCAACAAGCCATAAGGTGCATTTATACTAGGATATTCATTTCCATTCATACCTAAACAGAGACAAACAGACACGCATTAATTCATACATACTTATACAATTTGTTATATATATAAATATGCACATTCCAGTTTGTGTCATATTCAAAATATTACAATGCAATCTACAGAAACTATTGTATATAGAGATCAAGATATAAAAGTTATGTTTGAAGATTTGGGTAAGTTTATAGGTAATATGGAAGAGTATTGAAGGAACGCTTTTGTCAAAACTTGTGTAAAATGTAGGAATATGTAGGAATACCCAGACATGATAATTTAGGACACAGAAATGAACATATGCACAGTAGGAGGAATTAGAAAGAAAACGTTTCCGCTGAATCAGTATAAAATATGTAGATATGACACACCAAACTATAATTTTAGGTTTGTGCCTGTGGTTATGTCATTAACTGTCACAGAACCAATCTTGAGAAGTTGATCTTCACAAAACAAAGCAGAGGAAAACTGCCAGCATCATTCGCCTGTTCAAAAAGGGTAATTGCACATCACCAGTCATTTACCATCTAGTCAGTCTTACTGGCTGCACCACCAAACCGATGGAGGACGGTGTCAGAGAAACAGATACATATATATATAATGTACACACACACACACACACATATCATCATCATCATCATCATCATCAT
>NC_069004.1:21773980-21776164 GCF_001194135.2 Octopus bimaculoides
ACCTATATATATACACATATATATATACATACATGCCTTCAAAACATCTTCATACAATTTTGAAGGTCTTCCACTGCAACTGTCATCTTCAAAGCTAAACTTTCCCACTATAAATTTTGCAAACCATCTTCGAACAGTTGATTCACCTACAGCATCATCACCACCAACTTCACAAATATTTTAGCAGGTCTTTGCAGCATTTTCTCTTTTTTTAAAAAAGGAAAGCATTTACAACATGAATATGAAATTTTTAGTTATCTATTTCAAATGTCAATGAAGGGTAACCATTTGTTCTTCGCATTGTGCCATGCCGAATTAAGGTTTATTCCATGAAAGTTGAATCTATTTTTAGTCAGGAACAAAAATAAATGTACGACCACTTTAAGCAATGCCAAAGTTTTAACTGTGTTACATTTCAGGTGAGTTCAATGAAGTGTTAAAATATTTAGCTTAAAAACATTCAGAGAGAGAGAGAGAGAGAGACACCTGCATGTTGTGTGTGTGGGCGTAAATATGAAGAGGCACCCTGAAAATGAGATAAAAATAGTCACACTGACCTACAAATCTACATGTTAAGCTTGAAATAGTTTATTAAAGTCAAATAAATTTCTGGACATTTCTAAAAAGGAAAATAGGACCAGTCTAATAAATAAGAGTTGTATATCAGTCATTGTAAACAAGAAAAGGTTATATAAAGGATATATACAATTATATAAAAAGACATAACACAATAACACACATGGTGATTCTGAATTCCATTTAGCATTTAGAGATTTTATTTCTTTAATTTTGTTACAACTTTGCTTTCATATATTTTAATAGTCTTTGCTATCATGTTGAGAATATCTTTTGATAAAAATTAATAGCGATCTAGTTATTAATTTATATTTGATACATAGTCTTAAATGATAATGTTATTGGTTTCAAATTCACAGTCAGCAATTTCAGGGAGTGGATTACATCAATCCAGTACTCAACTAGTAGTAGTTGTTTTTTTTATTTATTTAAAGATTACAATAAGTTTTTTTTATTACCAACAGAGATAATAATTACATATATAATACATGTGTATATGATACAAAACCACAATGAAATACAAATCAAACGATTCTGGCAGCTCATTGCCTTTAAAATGACAAGTTATCAAAAACACAAGATGTCCTCAAAATGGTGCGATATAATGGTAATGATGCTCAATTGTCATGGGTGGTCCCAGGGGCTGATAGTATGAATGATGAAGGGAGACGTGAGGGGAAAATAGAGAGGATAAGGCATAACATACATTAAGAAGCTCCTCAGTTAAGGAGACTTTTCATTCATCCAACCTCCACCTATATATATATATATAAGTTTTATATATATATATATATATATATATATATACGCACATGCGCTAACACTACTTTTACTACAGAATATTCCCTTCTTCAGCTGTAGAATGGAAACCACATTTTTACAATGTTACCATTTTTATCAATGTTACCAGAATGTCAGGGGGTGATGGTGATCTATATTGTAGTGCACAAGCTAAACAGTTTGGTATAACTACACATATGTACCCCCCACACATACACACACCGACTTTGTTGCCTCATAACTTCCAGAAAAATGGATACTTTTTAACGAAATTTTCAACAAAAACAGCTTAGATGTTGTGGATAAAGAGTATATAGGGACTTATGGGAGAGAATTTTTCCGAAGTGGCGGAGAGAGGAGTTTCGGAAAATTGATACGATCCGACTTTTCTCCCTCATAATTTTCAGCAAAATGGATACCTTCTGAAGTAGTTGTATGCTGTCAACTTAATGTGACAGTCCCATGAAGGGAATAATACTACTGCTATTTAGCCCTAGGAAGCAGCATCGCTTCCTATCGGCCTTATGTTTACAAGAGGGAGACAAGCACCTCCACTTAGCTAAGCCTGCATCCAGAGACATGTTTCTGAGTCTTTGCTCGCCATCAGTCTGGAGTAGCATGACCTGCTAGTTGGAGATGCCTGTCAAGCTCTTGTAAACATAATAATTCAAGTGAAATACATTCACTGATTTCAAAATTTTATACAAATACCTTTCAAACGGCATAGATTACGATTATAAAGAAATTTATGGGGAAAATTTTTTTCCGAGGGGATGGAGAGAGGAGTTTCGGTTCAGGAAGACCAAATAAGCTGGAACTACTCCACTT
>NC_069004.1:21776174-21783235 GCF_001194135.2 Octopus bimaculoides
AACTATGAGGGTAGGAAAAATATTTTTAAAATTGTTAATATTTTCAGAGGGAAAAGTGAGTGATTTAAGGGAGATTTGGCTGTTGTTTCTAGCACATCCCAAGACAACCCTCCTCGTTTCTTTATCACTCTCGCATGTATTTTTCTCCCCATAAATACTCTTATACTTTTATATGCTATAAAAAAAATAGGGAAAAATTATGATTTTTGGCAACCTCACACCCTGCCCCCGATGGTTGGTGGGGTTTTTTTCGGGGAAGGAGGGGGGGGTACAAAAGGAAGTCTTGCCGCATACTTTTCTGTTAGAAAATGGTTTTTCTTACATACAGATACACGGCCTCGCTTGATTGAGGTAGGGGTAAAAATTTATATTACAATTTTTGTTTTGTTTTGTTTGCTTAGATCCCACCAATGGACCATCATCGTTCCATAAAATGTGTTTAATGGGAGAAAAATATTGAAGGAACATCAATACATGTGAGAGTGAAAACGGAGGGTGGTTTGGGATGCGCTAGAAACAACAGCCAAATCTCCCTTGAATCGTATACCTTTTTCCTCTGAAAATATTTACAATTCTTTTTTTCTTTTTTTTTTACCGAAAAGGCTCCTCCCATGGTTTTTAAGTTTTAAAAAATTGGTCAAAATCGGTGTGGAGTGGAATGGTGAAGAATGAGGAGGGGGTACAAAAATTTTCAAAACTTTTTTTATTATAAAACGATGTCCCTATTATTTCAAAGGTTGTAGTGAAATAAGAAAAAATGAGAAAAATCACCGTTAAAACGGAGTAAGTAGTTTCAACTCATTTAGTTTTCCTGATCAGAAACTGCGTTTTTTCGAAACTCCTTCCCCACCCCTCGGAAAAAATTTTCCCCACAAATTTCTTTATAATCGTAATCTCTGCCGTTTGAAAGGTATTTGTATAAAACTTCATTAAAAGATATCCATTTTCCTAAAAGTTATGAAGGAAAAAAGAGGTAACAAAGTCGATGGGATACACATCTGTGGTTATGCCAACAGTTTAATGTAGTTATGTTTACATTACTAAAGTCTTTTAGTCATACGAGTAAACTTTAATCCATACATATATGCATATACGGTATACCTACACATGTGTGCCAGTGTGTATCGGAGTTTGTTTCCTCATAACTTTCAGAAAATGGATATTAATCAAAGTTATGAGGAAACAAAGTCGGGGGATGCAGACATCTAAAGATAGATAGATATACACATACACACGTACATACATAGAGTATGCGCGCGTATAGAAGCGCTTATATATATATATATATATATATATATATATAAACGCCCGTGTGTGTGTGTATATATATGGCTATGTGTCTACCTACACGTTTGTGTAGGTAAAGCACGTATACACAAATGTACAAAACAAAACAAACGTGTGTGTCTGATAACTGCAATGCAGGGAATTTGTCAGGCCTCGCTCGAGTCACATACATAACTTTACAGCCTAATAAAAAGATATATATATACCCTTCCATACCGAGTTCTATACACTCTCTCTGTTCCAACACACACACTTGTAATGTTATGGTACCTAATTAAACCTGGTGCGTCGTTTGCTTTTAGGTGAACCAGAAAACATGAAACTTTTTAAAAAACACAGAGTACTTACTGGAGCTTTAATTCGGACACATGAAAAAAAAATACTGTTTTCTAATTTAAAATAATAACATCCACAAGTGTCTTATATTGCTTGAAAGAAGATTGATAGTATGTATTCCGCTCTATATATCTTTTTTATTATTTATTTTTGTTCCTTTATCTGTTTCTATAATTTTATTTTTTTCCTTCACTTTCTTCCTTTGATATATTTTCTAGTGTATTTAAAAGCAGTTTTCGTAATGTCTTTGTATTTGTGGTGGATTAAAATCCTCTTTTAGAATAATAAATTCAAGTTAAAATAAAGAGAAAATACAGAAAAAAAAAGAAAACAATTACCTTTTGTTTGGGTCTTTTTTAGGGTTATTTTCTTTTTTCTTTCTTTTTTTTTTTTTTTTTTTTTTTTTTTTTTTTTTTTTGCTTTAAGAAATAAAAGGAGCAGAATGAAAGCAAACTAGAAAAAGTATTTCATCCATTAACTTGCTAACAAGAGAAATAGAAAGAAAGCCAGACTTTGTAAGTAAAAAGAGAGAGACCAAGTTTGACTGTTAATGAAAGAGGAATAGAGAGAGGGAGAACTAGATTGTTTGACGGCGACGCGCCTGGGTCACCACCTCTGTAAAACTATTTGAGACATCTTTCTTTCTATCCTTCTCTTTATTTCAGTTGCTTATATTCTTTTTTGCTTTCTATCTTTTGCTCTTTCTTTCTCTTCTACTTCTTTATTCTCTCTGTATTTTTTCTCTTTGATGCCTCGCTCTTTTTCTCTGTCGTTGCCCTTCCATCTCCCAGACTTTCGATCACATTCTATTTTATTAATTTAATACACATTCTTTCTCTCTATTCATTTGTCCCTCACCTCTTCTTCCTCCATCTCTCTCTCTCTTTCAAACCCTTTTATTTTTAAACTATACACATCAAGGATTTTGTAAGTGACGAAATGTGACGTTGTTACACCCATGCCTTGCCTACGTACCTAATGGACTAAACAAAGGTTGTGTTGTTATGAAGTTAGCTTCACCACATGTGGTTTCAAGCACGTTTCTTCTGCACGACACTTTGGGAAAATGTTTTCTTTTAAAACATGAAGTAGACCAAAGCTTTGTGAGTTAAATTTCGTAGATAACAGTTCCTCTTCTTAGGTTGTAGATTTAATACATCACACTACCTTTCCATTAAGTCCCCACTGTTGTAAACATTCTGGCCAGGTCACCTGCCTGGGTATCACTGCCTCCCTTCCTCTTACACCTGTCTCAGTGATGTTAATCAGGGATTTAGACCATTAAGCTGTTGTTTGGAACAAATGTTAAAAATAAGATTCTTACGTAAAATGATGGTAAATTGGTTCAGTTTAAACATAAATAAGACGTTAAAACGGACAGTTTTGTATGATAGAACAAGATAAGAATTTGAGGTATTTAAGTAAAACAACTTTTGTCATTAATATTAAGCTGGTATTTGAAATATTGCTTAACGAGTTTCCCTATATACTAATACGATGAAAAGTATTCTTTTATATGTAAACACTTTCGGACAGGTGGTTTTGTATCATAGAATTAGGTTGGCATCAAAAGATCTCATCTTTATTTAGTACATGTATCGTGAGCAGGGTCACCTGAGACGGTTCATCCGACCAGAATAGTTACTGAACAGTCCAAGAATTGAAAGCGGCACCGCAGTGAATATGGTGGGAGGTGACAGTGGCATTGGTAGTGGTGGTAGTGGTGCAGATGGTAATAGTGTTAATGGTTGTGTTGATAATGAATGGGATTATGACGGAACAGGAGGAGGAAGTGGTGGTGGTGGTGGTGGTCAGTCTCAGGTTTGGATACTTTGAAGAACTGGTTTGTTTGTTTGTTTTTTTCCTGTAGTGTTTCGAAAGCAGTAAGGGTACACAGCTTACATTCAGACTAGAACCCAATATTCTGTAAGAATGTGATTGCAGGCATAGTTGTGTGCTTTGGATACTTATTGATCAGTTTAGCAACCAAGTGACCTGGATTTGATTTGTATGGTGCCTTGGTTATCTTCTGCCATAGTCTCAGACTCATTAATAACTTCTGAGTGAAATAGGGGAGACAAACTAATCAGCATGGTGCATGTATATGTGTGTATTGCAATGAGTTATTTTCATTATTAAGGATGTATGTATGACTGGATGGTTGGTTGAAGAATTAAGCTGGTTTGAGTTCCACTATATGTGTGTATGCAGATAAAGGGAAAATGAGAAAACCAGGTAGAATTTAATGCGATGATTTATTCAACCCATAAAGAGCATTAACACAGCAAAACTGTTGAATACATCTTGATTGATACTGTCAGAAAATATGCATAATGGTTTCTCATGCAGTTAGTACTTGAATAGAACAAGAAAACAAATACATGACATAGCTTCTACTGGAAGACAGGAAAGGATGTAATGCGCCAAAGGCTACCTGCAAAATAAACTTCCTCCCTACCAAGAGCCAAACACAACCACACATCGCACCTCACTGAAGAATAGCGGGAAAGGTTCCTCTTTTAAAGCTGATGGTAGGCTCCAGTGAACTAACAAAAATTTGTCCGCACTCAGCTGGTCTGTCACGTGATGGGATGAGAGCCTGTGTAAAGCTAGAAAGACTCAACCACCATGTGACCAAGTCATTTGACCACTTGTAGAAAACATAGCATATGAACCAATATCATGAATGATAATCATGCCTCTACTACATATATATATAGAGAGAGAGAAAGAGAGGTTAAGGAAAACTGAAAAAGCAAAATGTTTGGCATCACTTGAAAAGGACCTTTAATTTAGATAGAAAATATAAACATATATTAGAGATTCTGAATGTTTAAATTCTCTATCTAAATTAAAAATCCTTTTCAAGTGATGCCAAACGTTTTGGAAACTTTGAGTAGGTCTCTGAGCAGGTATCGCCAAACTTTTGGCAAAATTTTATGCAGATTCTCAGCTCAATTTTCACTGTTATGGCTAATGTAATGCTCACATTGCATTAGCTTCCTTCCAAGCACTGATGTAAACAGTGGAAGTGAGCTAAAATGTTAAAACTTAGTGTGCATGCACAGCAGAATTCAAGGCCAATCTGTATCAAGCAGCTTCACTCTGAGTGCTTTAGCTTCGTTACTATGGCAACAGTTGGGATACTTATTGATCAGATCACATATATATATATATATATATATATATATATATATATAATGAGGTAACAAACATAAAAAGATGATGGCACAGGAGGGACAAGTTTTAACAAATGTATGAGTTTAATGTTTAAAAAGAAATTTTTAAAAACCATGACATTTCGAGCGCTAGCCCTTCGTCAAAAATGATAAAAGGATAAGAAAAGATGTTAGGGAAAATAACAAAAACTACAAGTTCATTTACATCCAACAGCATCCAACTGAAGAGCTACAGGCAGTATACCATCCAACCAGATAAATACTCGTAATTTTGTTGTTGACTAACTGCAAAGTTATGAAACTCATGCTTCAAGTTGTCAAGCTGAAAACATTTCCTATACTGGGAAAAGATGCATTTATGAAATTAGACCTACTGATTTTGAGGTAAACTCTATCTATCTTTGGCCAGGTTCCAACCCATGCTGCAGCAACAAAGTCTGCTCACCACACTTCTTGGTCTAACATCAAAATGCCTCAAGGTTCTGGATACATTCCAGGCCAGTGTCTGCAATCAAGTTGTTGATGTAAGTGGGATGCCATTTTCCTCTTCTTACATCACCCACGAAGTGGGTTCCACAAGACTAATTTGGATGCTTCCAGTTGAGGGTGGTGCATGCACTGAGCAGATAGTCACAACCATCTTTGCCTGATCTTGCTAACTTTTGGCAGGTCTCTATAAAGGTATTCATTTGTCATATATTGCTGCCATTTTGCATTTAGAGTCATTTGTAACATCCTTGTGTAGCAGCCATCTAGCCCATTTGATAATTCTATAATCTAACTTATCACTAGATTATCTTGATCAATGTAAAGGCCTTTGGAAATTACCTGCTCAATACTCAATGAAGTTAAAGGCAGATGCTACATCTGTCATATACTCTCCATGAAGAATTCCACATGCTATTCATGATAAAGTGAAAGCTGAATCCAATATCATGGAGCAGCCTAAAGCGGCAAGCTGTCAGAATTGTATAGGGACCATCTTAGACAGTTGAACAGTATTACCATTATACCATGCCAGTTTGAGGACTCTATCCTCCCATTTGTTTGATAACATCATTTTAAAGGTGGTGAGCTAGCAGAATCGTTAGCCTGTCAGGCAAAATGCTTAACATGTGCTTTACATTCTGAGTTCAAATTCTGCTGAGGTTGACTTTGCATTTCATCTCTTTCCAGTCAGTAAAATAAGTACCAGCTGAGCACTAGGGTCGATGTAATCAACTTAACCCTCTCCCAAAACCTGCTGCCAAAATTTGAAACCAATACCATAGACTAGCATGGTGTTGTTATCAAACAATGCAAGCCTACAGCATGAGTCAATTCAGTGGTCACAGTACAAAAATATGATAAGGTAAGAATTTGCATCAATTCCCCAACATCCCTTATCATGGATAAGGAAATTGCTGCACAAATAAGCAATGCTGCAAAGTTTATTAAGCTGTCATGCAACACAGTTACTGACATATAAAGCTAGAAGAGAATTCAAAACTATACAATGAATACAATTTTTGGGTTGTATCATTTCCTTCATTTACAAATTGGATTCTATAGCCCAGGAGATATTGTGCAAGAGCTATGGAGAATATCCTTGATGGAACTGATATGTGAAAGTAATTGTTGATGATATATTAGTTTTGGGTGGTTCAAATGAAGAACATGATAAGCAATTGAAACAAGATTCAAACTAAGCAGAAACTTGCAAAGATGCATCCAGTGATATAGAGGCAGTATAGTGTAGTTCATCCTGGGCCAAACAATACCTTGTGAGCGAATTTAGTCATCTATCTGTCTGTCTGTGCATCTATCTTTGTGTTTAAGTTTGTCACTGGTGTTGGTTTGTTTATGTCCAGTAACTTAGTGGTTCGAGGGAAAATAAAATTGATAGGATAAAAAACCTAAGTAGTGAAGTCAATTTTGGGGGTTAAAGCCTTTCATGTCAGTGCTCCAGAATAGCCATAGTCCAATAACTGAAACAAGTAAAAGATAAAAAATGTAGTTATTAAAATGCTACAATCCACAAACAAGCAGAATGTACTAAGGTTTATAGGAATGGTCACAGATCTATTCCTAATTTAACTAACAGATCAATACTACTACAAAGATGGCATCAGGTTCGTATGGAATGATGCATACAAAAAGAACTTAGGAATGGCTGTGTGGTAGGTAGCTTGCTTACCAACCACATGGTTCCGGGTTCAGTCCCACTGCGTGACACCTTGGGCAAGTGTCTTCTACTATAGCCTCGGGCCGACCAAAGCC
>NC_069004.1:21783245-21796411 GCF_001194135.2 Octopus bimaculoides
CTTGGGCAAGTGTCTTCTACTATAGCCTCGGGCCGACCAAAGCCTTGTGAGTGGATTTGGTAGACGGAAACTGAAAGAAGTCCGTCATATATATGTATATATATGTGTATGTTTGTGTCTGTGTCCCCCTAACATCGCTTGACAACCGATGCTGGTGTGTTTACGTCCCCGTAACTTAGCGGTTCGGCTAAAGAGACTGATAGAATAAGTACTAGGCTTACAAAGAATAAGTCCTGGGGTCGATTTTCTTGACTAAAGGCGGTGCTCCAGCATGGCCGCAGTCAAATGACTGAAACAAGTAAAAGAGTAAAAGAATAACAAGCAGTCAGGTTCTACAGTAGTTCAATGTCAATAACCCAATTAGATTTTCTGTAGACAGCTGAAAAAATGATCTTGTAGCACATGTTACAAGATGATTGTTTTGTCTTGTATGCATCACATATATTAACAGAAACCCAGAAAAATAGCTATTTGTAACTAGAGAAGGAACTGTTAGCTACTGTCTTTGTATGTTTAAATGGTTCCATTACTATGGAACCATTTAAACACCACATGGTATTGTGTTAAAAGTTTGCCAAAATCAGGAAAAAGACATCCACTATCATCATCTTTTAATATCCATGTTCTATGCTGGCATGAGTTGGGTGATTTAAGAGAACTCAGTTGGTCCAAGGACTGCATCATGCTCCAGCATCTGTTTGACATTGGTTTCTACTGCTGGATGTCCTTCCTAATACAACCACTTTACAACATGCATTGTGTGCTTGTTTCATGCCATCAACACCAGTGAGGTTGCCATGCAGCTTGCAAGACTACAAACCCTGAGGTGGTGAGAAGGAACTTTATGCTAGGAGAAAGGAGTAGAATGGGGTAAAGTATGAGAGAAACGGACCAGAGCAG
This sequence comes from Octopus bimaculoides, assembly GCF_001194135.2. Classification (NCBI taxonomy): domain Eukaryota; kingdom Metazoa; phylum Mollusca; class Cephalopoda; order Octopoda; family Octopodidae; genus Octopus; species Octopus bimaculoides. The sequence continues at coordinate 21,784,146 of NC_069004.1, forward strand.
AACAGGTCTCTTGATGAAGTGGAGCTACTCAACCATTTATATTTTAGAAGAGAGGTGGGGGCTGAAAAGTGATATAAGTGAAGAAACCACATTGGGAGTTTCATGAGAAGTGACAGAGTCATTATCTTTGAAGGTGTGAAACACTGAGCAATATTCACCAATCGTATTTTGTGAGAAGTAAGCTGAGAGGCAAAGGTGTAATATTTTAGCCTAGCATAAATTCACAAAGTCAACAAGCAGTTGAAAAATATGCCATTTGTACCATATTCACAACAGATAACACTAAAGAACCAATGTTGCTTCATAAGATACCAAAACATCTCTGGTCAAATATTAGTGTTGACTTATTTTCAACCAATGGGATGAATATATAGTCAATGTGGACTGTTATTCCAACTCAACAGAAGTCATGCAGTTGAGTGAACAGTTTCACGATAATAAACAAACTGAAATCAGTTTTTTGCTAGATATGAATACCAGATATTCTGATTTCAGATGCCTCACAACTAATGTCTACAAAATTCAAAAGTTTTGCCAAAATGTGGAACTTTCACCGTATTACATACATACAATTGAATGAACTGGCTGAGATTGCAGTGATAAAACCATGACACTGATAAAAAAAAAAATCTATATGGAGAAAAACAAAGACCCTTACCTGTCACTCCTAAATTTGTGAACTACATCATAAGAAAAGGCTGGTAAATCACAATCTATATACATAAAACACAGGATGTGTGTTTGTCATGTCGTTAAAACTCAAGATCCACCCAATCGATTTTAATGAAATTTTACACATGCATTACATAAGGTCCATGGAGTGTCATGAGCCAAAGAAATTTTCAACTTCTTGCCTGATGTGGGCCCAGGGGCAGATAAACCAAACTTTTTAAGCATTCTTGCAGCGTTAAGGCCCGTAACTTGAGTATCCAGTAGCTTTTCTCCAAATTGGCAACAAACATTAATCAGGCTCCTCGAATTGCTGTTGACTAAAAAAATTTCCAACGCTATGGGCCCACCCCAAATGCAGATTAATCATATTTGAATATACTGTACTGGGTTTTATCTTTGTTTTAGGCCATTTTCTGACGATGAAATATTGACACTACTTATGCATTATAAGTAGCGTATAATATTTTATGAAAACCTTTTTGTCCAATTGACAGAGGAAATGAGAAGAACATTAAAATTTTTGTCAGCGTCCTGTTGATGCTTCATGTTACCATCCCACACACCACCAGGCCATGTGCATATGTGTGCAGCTGGGTAAAAGCACAACAAACCCATTCATCCATTCTCCAGAAGTGCCCTGTTGATGTTTCACATTTCCAATCCTACGCAACACAGCATGGCCTGGCAGCATGTCTGCTTTCTATGTCATCCATGTCTGAACTATATAATGCAAAATGTTCATACAAAAAAACAAACTACTGTTGTGACTCACAGTCATTTGAGTTTGACCTCTTGACCACTTCCAGAAGCTATGTTCGCTACCTGCAATTAGTCCCCCCCCCCCCCGTGTTCCCTCACCTGTTTAGTCAGACGAGTAAATACCGGGTGTCCCAGAATGATGACTTCAGTGAAATCAGATACATTTTTTTTTGAAACTCACTTTTATTTATGTTTATCATGTTCAATATGTGCTAAAAGTGTATAAATTTTGAATTTTGTTTATAATTTTATTTTCATTCCTGTTGGTAGGTGGCTCTGAAAGGGGTCTTAGGAGGAAGTGACTTTGCCTTCCTGAGCTAGTTTTCCACCACATTTCTTAAAAATCATGGTAGAGGCCTTGGTCTCGAGACCACTCATGTCTAGAAACTGAGGTTGGGGGTAAGCAAAGGCATGCTCCCCGTAGAAAATCCAGTTCCGAGAAAGCCTCATGATAGCAAAGAAGAATGAGCACCATCCAGCCCAAAGGTTGAGGTGGGCTGCATCTGCCTACCTCAAAAAGGAAGGTACAAACCCTTATTCTGGGTTGCACAGGCTTGACTTGCCTTATGATGGCCAATGGCCTCAGGAGAAGCTTGGGAAGTTGGAATGTGGGCAGTCTGCATGGAAGGGGAACTGAGGTGTGTGAGGAATTGAGGAAGAGGATGTGTGTTGTGTGCAGGAGGCTAGGTGGAGGGGCCTGGGTGCAAGATTTGTGGGGTCAAGGGAAGAAGGTACAAGTTGTGGTAGTTAAGAAATAGCAAGGGGACTGAACGTGTGGGAGTTTTGGTGAAGGAAGAAATCTGTGGAAAGGTGCTGGAGGTCAGGAGAAAGAGTGACACAGTGATGTTAGCATTTGAGGGAGAAGTGGTGAGGGTGATTTGTGGATATGGTCTGCAAAGTGGAAGAGGGATTGCTGAGAAAGGGCAGTTCTTTGATGGAATGGCAAATGAGTGGGACTTACATAAAGTAGATGAATTGGTTTTGGGCATGGGTGATTTTAATGGACATGTTGGGAAATGGATCCAGGGCTTTGAGGGGGTGCATGGGGGAAACGGAATTGGGGAGAGAAATTTGGAAGGAAGGATGCTGTTGGAGTTTCGTGATGAAAGAGTTGTGTGTGGTGAACATGTGGTTTAGAAAAACAGAGAAAAGGAAGGTGACTTTCAGTGCAGGAGGGAATGAGACAGAGATTGATTTCATGTTGGTTGGCAGGAAAAACAGAAGACGAGAGATGTGAAGACAATACCAGGGGGAGTTGCAGCACAGGCTGGTGGTTGGTGACTTGGGTAAAAGGGAAGTTAAAAAGTGTGTGAGAAAGGGAACAGTTGAGAGGAAAAAGGTGTGGAAACTGAAGGAAGAAGAAACAAGAGCAAGATTTGAGGACAGAATTGGCACCACATTTGTGGAAGTCTTTTAAAGAAGAGGTAATAAAGGCATATGATGAAGTGTGTTGAAGGATGAAAGGTAGGAGAGATCGAGGAGATATGTGGTGGTGGAACGAGGAGGTGAGGGATGCGATAGCGAAGAAGAAGGAAGCACAAAGCTTTATGTAATAATAGGACTGAGCAAATGAAAGCCAGGTATAATAACATGAAGAATCATGCAAAGAGGGTGGTTGTAAGATCTATGAGGAAGGAGGCTAAGGAGAGGTTGAGCAGGCTAGATGAGAACCCAGATAGAGTGTTTAGGTTTATTAAATCAATGAAAAATGATGGAAGAGATGTTGAGGGAAGAAGATGCATGAGGCGGGAGTGATGGAAGGTTGAATTTTAGTTAGAAGGACAGGGGAAGAGTATAGAAGGAGCATATAGAGGGAATTATGAATAGGATCAGAGAGTGGAAGTTGCTGTGGGGAAGGGTCTAGTGGAAAGGGTTAGTCAGGAAGTAGTGGAGGCAATGAAGGAAATGAAAACAGGAAAGGCAGCTGGTCCATCAGAAATAAGTGTAGAAATGATAACTGCAAGTGGAGAGATAGGGATTGCTGTGATGATTGAGTTCTGCCAGGGTGTGCTGAATGGAAGAGGAATGCCGGATGATTGGGCACTACGTATGGTGGTACCAATCTTCAAGGGAAATGGGAATGCGATGAGTTGTGGGGTGTGTAGAGGAGTGAAGTTATTGGAGCATGCAATGAAGATAGTGGAAAAGATACTGGAGAGGAGAGTTCATTAAGGCAGCAAGCTGGCAGAATTGTTGAGAAGCTGGGCAAAATGCTTAGCAGCATTTCATCCATCTTTACATTCTGGGTTCAAATTCCACCGAGATCAGTTTTGCCTTACATCCTTTTGGGGGTCACTAAAATAAGTATCAGCTAACTAGTGAAGTTGTATATATTTGATTTATCTCCTCCCTTGAACTGGCTGGCCTTGTGCCAAAATTTGAAACCAAATATTGTGTTATTTATTATTTTATTTCACTAGTTATATTTCAATAAAATATTCAATGTGAGTCTGCTTTTAGCATTCAGCCAAGGCGACCTGATCAGTAAAACATTGCTTCTTCTGTTATTTACATGTCAGCTTAACACAACATAACAAAGGGTTATTGAGAGGAAGGGCATCTGGTAAAACAATGACTCAGTAATGTATTCATCTAAGCCATGCTGGGATGGAAAAATGGATGTAATAACAATCAAACAAATGACTATACATGTGTGTGTGTGTGTGTAAGGAGAGAAAGAAAGAGACTGCATGGGTGTGTGGTAAAAAGCTTGCTTCTCAACCACATGGTTCCTAGTTCAGTCCCACTGTATAGCCCCAGGCCAACCAAAGCCTTGTGGGTGCATTTGGTAGATGGAAATTGAAAGAAGCCCTTCGTATATATATATATATATATATATATATATATATATATATAATGTACTGATCTGTGATAGAAAATTCAACAAAAAAAGTACACTATCTGGTGAGAGGTAAATATTATTTATTTAAAGGTCACAATACATCTATTAAAGTGCTACTAACAGTTTCATATGTTGAGAAAAGATATTCTTCAGGTACAAACCACATATAACAAACTAAAGAAATTGAATTATAGAAGAAACACGAAAAAACTAAGAAGGTAGCATGTAGAAAATGATGTATGACTAAATCTATGATATGACTAAATCTATGATATGTGAGGCAGAAGTTACTGCAACCCTAAATAATAATACAACTGATAAGAAGACCTATCCTGGATTATGTGAAGGTGAATTCAAAAATCACTATGCCAACCACAGAGCCTCCTTCTGACATAAGGACAAAAGTAAAGCTACTAGGTTGAAAGATAATGAAACTCTGCATGTGATTAAATGGAAAGTAATTGAGAAATCCATACTTTATGTGAATGGATCAAATAAATGTAGACTTTGGCTGAAAGAATGCAAATCCTGTTCAGATCTAAGATCCCTAACTCTCTATTGAACTCCAGGTCTGAAATTTTCAGTAGTTGCATGCATATGTATAAATATATTTTGAAAAATTAGAAAATTCCACCTATTCCTGACTGACTTGATATCTTTTCTGCCTTATCATTTAAGGTCAAAGGAGGATAGCTCTTTTACCTTTTTACTTTTTATTTTCTAATTTCTAGTCTCTGTTATTCATTCTCCATTGTTTACTGTCTGCATTTTCTACATGCTGCCTTCTCAGTTTTTCGTGTTTCTTCTATCATTCAATTTCTTTAGTTTGTTATGATATGTGGTTTGTGCCTGAAGAATATGTTTGAGTTTTCTCTACATATGAAACTATTAGTAGCGCTTTGTGACCTTTAAATAAATAATATATATATGTGAGTGCATGAGTCTTTGTGTCTATGTTTGTCCCTCCATCACCACTTCACAACTGGTGCTGGTATGTTTACATTTCCATAGCTTAGCAGTTTAACAAAAGAGACAGATACAATAAGTACTAGGCTAAAGAATTAAGTCCTGGGGTTGATTTGTTCAACTAAAACCCTTCAAGGAGGTGCCCCACTATGGCCAGAATCAAACGACTGAAACATAAAAAAATAAATATGTGAAGCATATATTGTGTGTGTATGTGCACACACACACACACACACAGATACACATATATGAATGTGTATAGGCATAATTGATGTATATATGTATACACATCCATATATATTTACATATACGAGGTGCTGAAAAGTTCCTAGCTTTGAGTAAAAGAAAATACAGGAGGATCAGTTAATTGTGATTTTATTCAACATATTCCCCTCTCGGATTCACACACTTATTGCAGTGGCCCTTCAGTTTTTCTAAGCTTTGTAAAAGAACACAGAAGATTGTACCTCCAAACTAGGCCTTTTGTGATACCCTAAAAGCCAGGAACTTTTCAGCAACCTCTCATGTATGTGTGTGTGTGTGATATAATATGTATGTGTGTCATATTCAAAGTGCACCATAAAATTCACCCTTATACTATTATACTATTCCTATCTCCTATTTTCTGCTCCATTTACAAGAAGTGTGTAATTGCCAGTGAAATGTTCTACATATCTGCCATTACTGAAAGGATAAAAGGGACCTCAGCTGGATTCAGCAAACCAGACTGTATATTATAAACATGCTGAGTCATTCTCAGTCATATTTTACTATTCTTTCAACTACTTCTTTCTCTCTTCTGTGGGTGTGATAGTGTATGTGTGACTGTATGTGCGTGTGTGTGTGTGTATTTATGTATGTATGTGTGTTGGTGTGTAATGTATATCTATTTGTATGTATTTATGTATGTGTTGATGTGTATGTACATATGTTTGTATGTATCTATGTATCTATGAGTGTGTGTGTGTGTAAGTGTTTGTGTATATAAAGTGAGAGAGAAAGCTCTATTTCTTTCTTTCTTAGCATGACCATATGTCATAGACATTAAAGGTAACAAATAAATCCATTAATCCCCCTTTTTAATCAGATTATCAAGCTTCAATATCTTACATCACCTCAACTCCTACTTTTCTTGTTAGAGGAGGATTAGTCTGGAGAAAGAAGATGTGCGCATGGCTTTCACAGGCCCTCTGGGACTTCTGAAATCTAGACAATGAATGTAGTGAATGTCCTTCTTGAATAGTTACAAACTGACAGCTACAAGATTAAGATAGTTAAGGAGGGAATTCCAAAAGGCTGATATTCTAGGTGTAGCAGTTAGTAAGGGGTTTCCTACTTCCTTCTGTCCTTGAGCCCTCATCTCTTTGATCAGGATCTTATTAATGCTGTTGTGACATGCAGTATGTCTTGAGTATTTTTTAACCTGGTGAAGCCCATCCCTCTCCAGGTCTGACTGCACCCACTTGCTTCCTAATGGAAATAGGCAAACAAAAAAGAGAAAGAGTGGGACAGAGAGGATATTCCACTACAGTATAAAACTTGTACTTTACCTATCAATCCTGGAAACTATTATCAACACGATTTGAACTCAGAGTGCATAGAGTTTGAATGATTACTGCAAAGCAACCTATTTAATACTCTAACGACTCTATCAATTAGTCATCTTCATATATAGCTTAGAGGGAGAAGACATAATATGGCTCATTAAAGGAGAGCTAAAAATATATTTTATCTTTGTAGCATTTCACATTGTTACACACATGCTAGTCATTGGTGATAACAAGTCCCTGACAATGCAAATAACCAGCTCATTTCATACTTCAGTTGATATTTTCAGAATTGACAGGACAATTTCTGATGGTCCTACTGCTGTCCATCTTTTTATATTCTTAATGACCCTCCCCACTATATAACAACCAATGCAATGAATGTTCTTGGAAATTTATAAGCTGACCACCACAAAATTAAGACAATCAAGGAGGGAAATCCAAAGGTTTGATGTTCTGGAGAGGAAGGATTGGGAGTAGTTGTTAGTATGGCAGTTGTTCTGTTGGATTCACATGGCAATAGCCATCTTTTGCTAATACGTTTCGCATTCAGTAACCATTTGTTGTATCATTCCTTTGCCTCTTTCTTTTCAGCATCAGCAAGGACAAGCGCACCGTCATCATATCCCTCTTTTATCTTATACTTGTTTTAGTCATTGGACTGCAACCATGCTGGGGTACCTCCTTGAAGAACTCTTAGTCAAATGTATTGACCTTAGTACTTATTTTTTAAAGCCTGGTACTTTTTCTATCAGTCTCTTTTGCCAAACCACTAAGTTACACAGATGTAAACACACCAGCACCAGTTGTCAAGTGAGGTGGAGGGAAAACACAGACACAAAGACACACACACATAGATATATATATATATATACATATATACAACAGGTTTCTTTCAGTTTCCAACTACCAAATCCATTCATAAGGCTTTGGTTGGCCTGAGGTAATAGTAGAAGACATATGCCCAAAGTGCCACACAATGGACTAAACCCAGAACCATGTGCTTGAGAAGTAAACTTCATACCACACAGCCATGCTTTACACAGATACATTCACATTGTTTTGCTCCTGTTGGTCAGCTATCATAGTTGGAACCAATCGATGAAGTTGATACAGGATTGAAAGGTTGAATTTTAGATCAAAGAATGAAAAAGAAGCTGCACTGATAGATTGCTTTTTAGTTCAAAACATTTCACACCTCTGATCTTCACAGTGTAGATTTTTGGTAAAATTCTTGCTTTCAGCTTTGATAGATACATCTGATTCTTTCTACATACTTCACATTGTTCCTTATATAATAATATAAGCTAGCTTTTTAACTATATAATAAATATTAGTTTCAAATTTTAGCTCAAGGCCAGCAATTTTGTGTTATGGAGTAAATCAATTATATTGATTCCAATGTCTAACTGGTACTTATTTTATTAACTACAAAAGAGATGAAAGGCATTTGACCTAGGTGGAATTTGAACTCAGAACATAAAAACAAACAAAATGCCACTAAACAGTTTGCTTGGCAAACCACATAATAAATATTACTTTCCCCCACAACACATTGCTAACACTTCTCTCTCCCTCTTTTTTTCTCCCTCTTTTTTTCTCCCTCTTTTTTTCTCTCCCCTCAACTTATCATGTGACAGCACAACGCATTTTGGCCCTTGCATATTAACATACAGATGAGAATGAAATGAATACTGAAACAAAATGTTATGTCTTACTTCACAATCCATTCATATCCCTGGTAACAAATTCTTCCTCAGGACCATTTTAATGTCTCTTCTTTCCCTATGCACCTCTTTTACTTCAAAGTACTCAAGGAGTAGCTTGCTTGTTGACTCTGTGTGTGTGTGTGTGTGTGTTGTGGGAATTGGAAGGTTTAGCTCCTCAATATTCCACAATAAATCTTTAATTTACAAACATACTATGTTGTCTCTTAGTTTGCAGTTATAATGCATAGTAACATCGTACACTAATTATTTTTACGCACACACACAGATTTGGTATAACAAACAAAATAGAAATAGAACTCATCAATGTACATGAAGATAGTGAAGGATTTGTATGCGTCTCTTCCCAGGTGCATGGAAGTAATTATTCAAGCTAAGGGAAGCCACATGAAATATGAACAATGTACAGTAACTTCTTGAAATGAATATGTAATAAATTTTCATTATAGACATTTTTCTGTTTTAAAACAATGTATCTTGACTGGTTTATGTGAGGTGGCTGAAAACTTTTGCGCAACCATTTTTGGTGATCATTTCATATCTTCCACTCTCATTCAGAATCCCTACTACAAAATATAATGATTAGGTATGGAAATGGCTCCAAAAGGGACAATGTTTCATCTGTAAAAAAGGTAGTGTGAAACATCCACTTATAAGTTGGCAATTAGTAGAAATTTACAATAGTTTAAAGTGGCCAAAGACTTTTGCATGGTACAGAGTATATGTGTGTGTGTGTGTGTATGTATGTATGTATGTACGTATGTAGGTAGATAGGTAGGCAGGCAGGCAGGCAGGCAATCCACATTTATTTATTTATGTGTTCACAAGTATGTATGGTCATTAGAAAATATGTATATGTAATTGTATTTCCAGTGAATATGTTCATATGTGCAAAAGGAAACTTAGGCAAACATGTTCATATAAACTTGTTCATGATGACTCTTCGGCTCATTCATGTAATGCTCAGGATTCTGTAAGCCTTATTCTACAACCAGCAACCTTGAACTACCAACCTCCACTGGCAAACACTTCATTCTTCATCTATTCTTATGGCAGTCCTCCACCAACTCTCTCTTAGCTCTCCTCCTTTCTTGTCCCTCCTCCATACTCTCCTCCCAGTGTACAGTTATTTTCAATAGGATTAGCTTTTTTGTTGTTTCTGAATCCAAGTTGGTATCTGGTTTGAACAAGAGGTGGGTGATACATGATGGAAATTTCAGCTGCTTCACCAGGTCAACTTTCATTACCTAGACCTGTACAGTGCATATAAATCCTCAGAGCTGAATGTGGGTCTTTTTCTTCAGCCTCTCTCCCTACTTAACAATAGTTATCTTCCCAGATGTAATACTGGCATTTCTGTTTTTACTGATCCCCTTGCCGATTGCCTCTGCAACAGTCTTGAGAACCCAATCATGTCTTCAGCAATAGCATCCCTCACTCAGTACCTTGTAACAGTTGCCAAGGATGTACTTGAAGGCTCCTGTCTTAAAACACAGAGCGTATGCAAGAGTTTCCACTAAGCTCCATGTAAATAAGATAGATGGGCTGGGCAGAGCATAGAGTCCCATGAATGAAGAACTTGATCCTCTTCAGGTTCCAGTTTTAGATGACATCACACTCCATCACCTGCTCCCATTTCATCTGGCACCCTGTTTCCACAGTTTCACCACTCTGCTTGCCTATCTTACTCCACAGATACTCATACTCCCCACCCCTACCCCACCCCATGCCAGCTTCCTCCTCTCCTTCATGCTAGCCATGTCATATTGAATTTCAGATTTGCACCTGCCCTGTACTACACTCCCAAGAAGTTACAATTAACCCTTTAGCATTTCAACTAGCCATATCCTCACCAAATATCCTACCTTTTTTTTAATGTTCATAATGACTAAATCTAGCCTCTTGCACCTACAGTTCAATGTCATTCAAAAACAAAAAAATTGCATCATCAAAATCTTGAAGCTATGAGATAAAGCATGATTAATTTAGAACCATGTAAATAAATAAGCTTTACGTTTGATAGAGTAATCTCAATGTTAAAGGGTTAAATCCTTAGTAAACATATTATATCTTCACTGTTAAGCATGTCACATTTTACAATAAACACTGTAAATATGCAGAGAGCAACTTCTGCCACATTCTAGGGAGAAAAACTACAAGTAGTTGATAGCTTCCGTTACCTAGGTGACCAAGTCAGTAGCAGGAGAGGTTGCGCTGAAAGTGTAGCTGCTAGAATAAGAATAGCCTGGGCAAAGTTCAGAGAGCTCTTACCTCTGCTGATGACAAAGGGCCTCTCACTCAGAGTAAAAGGTAGACTGTATGATGCATGTGTACGAACAGCCATACTACATGGCAGTGAAACATGGGCCGTAACTGCTGAAGACATGTGTAAGCTCACAAGGAATGAAGCCAATATGCTCGGATGGATGTGTAATGTCAGTGTGCATACTCGACAGAGTGTAAGTACCTTGAGAGAAAAGTTGGACCTAAGAAGTATCAGTTGTGGTGTGCAAGAGAGACAATTGTGCTGGTATGGACATGTAGTAACGCCGTGCACATGCGTAGTCTCACGCATGCGTGGAATTAAACAAGCAAGCGTTCCCGCTTTAATCTTTCTCTTTTACGGTCAGCCGATCATGAGCACGGACGTGTCAAGAGTGTCTCTAATACTTTAACCTGGAGACAGTCTCTTTACGTGTTAAGCTGTCTCTCTACATCTTTCGGACTTACACTCGACAGCTCGCTTACAACTACAGAACAACATCCCAACAACTATGCTCATACACAACAGAAGCTGTAGCAACAAGAACTAAAGATATGTATATATTTACCACCTGAATAAATGTTGTTTAAGTTGATAGTCTGGAGTTCAGCGTTCCGTTATATTTTTTAATTTTATATAGGAAAGTCAGGTATACATCTAATGATGTATAACCAACTTTCCTATAGACATGTGGCAAGAATGGATGAGGATAGCAGTGTGAAAAAGTGCCACACCCTAGCAGTTGAGGGAACCTGTGGAAGAGGTAGACCCAGGAAGACCTGGGATGGGGTGGTGAAGCATGACCTTCGAACATTAGGCCTCACCGAGGCAATGACTAGTGATCGAGACCTTTGGAAATATGCTGTGCGTGAGAAGACCCAGCAAGACAAGTGAGACCATAATCCGAGACCTCTGCCAGGGGTGTAGCCTGCCCACTTATGCGTACCTTTCCTTCATTGGACACTAAACTCTGCTTGTGAAGACCTGTTGAGGCATGTGAAATCGAAATCAAATCAAATTTGCAAATTCAATGACTGGCACTCGTGCCAATGGACCGCTAAGAGCACCATCCAAGAGTGATCACTGCCTGAACAGCTGACTGGCTTCCATGCCAGTGGCACGTAAAAAACACCATTCAAACGTAATCGTTACCAGCGTCGCCTTACTGGCACTTGTGCCAGTGGAACGTGAAAATACATTCAAGTGAGGTCGTTGTCAGTACCGCTGGACTGGCTCCTGTGCAGGTGGCATGTAAAAAACACCATTTTGAGCGTGGCCGTTGCCAGTACTGCCTGACTGGCCGTCGTGCTGGTGGCATGTAAAAGCACCCACTACACTCTTGGAGTGGTTGGCATTAGGAAGGGCATCCAGCTGTAGAAACTCTGCCAGATCAGATTGGAGCCTGGTGCAGCCATCTGGTTTGCCAGTCCTCAGTCAAATTGTCCAACCCATGCTAGCATGGAAAGCAGATGTTAAACGATGATGATATA
>NC_069004.1:21796722-21804068 GCF_001194135.2 Octopus bimaculoides
TGTATATATATATGTATATGTATATAAGAAAGGGACAATGAAGCATCCAGATAGATGATACAAAGAAAACAAGGATAGGTCATTTGGAGTTTTCTTTGTATCATCTATCTGGATGTTTTGTTGTCCCTTTCTTGTATCACCTAACTGTCTGGATGTTTTGCATTCTTGTCCCATTTTGTATTATATATATATATATATATATATATATATATATAGCAGCATACATACACTTTGTCTCTTATAGATGTGTGTATATATATATATATATATATATATATATATATAGGGTGAGAGAGAGAGAAAATATAATAAATAGATAGACAGGCAGACAGAATTCATATATGGTTTCACTTGGATGCATGCATGGCAATGTGGTTTAGAAGTTTGTTTCACCATCATGTTTCTGGATTCAGTGTCACTGTATGGTGCCGTCAGTACCATAGGAAAGCTATGCAACCAATGGTGTCTACTTCATTTGTAAAATTATGTAGATGGAAGCCACTTTAACTCCAGATCAACCTCAATAAAATTGGGTTGATGGAAACTGCATACATTGAGTGCACTGATTCTCAAGTGGAACACAATCTATGGCCTGATCTAATGCCACTGTCTTTTCAGTTTAGTACACACACTGCATCCACCTCAATCGCCATCTCTATTCATCTGTCACACTAAATTCACTGTAGTACATTTCTTCTTTCTTCACTAGCTGGTAACTGGAATGGGAGGCTGTCCTCTCAACCAATATGCTGCCGTGGGTGCCATTGGATGATGGACTCTGGTGATGATGTTATTCCATGCTTCCCAATCCAAGGTGCTGTCCTTAGCATTCTTGAGGTCAAGGTGCCGCAAATTCAGGTCTTCCTAAATTTGTTTTGTCCATGTCTTCCTTGGTGTGCTGTACTGGATTTTCCAGTGCATGGGACGTTGCTGTCACAAAAGTTGGTGTGGTAATCTTCTGGTGTTCATCCTGCAGTTGTGGCCAAACCACTGTAGCCTATACTGCCAGACTTGGTCTTCAATGGCCAACTGCTGCTGGCATTGTTCTTGGATGTTGTTTGAGATTCACTTACCTGCCCATTCACATTTTCTGTTCCTCCATCTCTATTCTCTCTTCCATATTCACCTTATACCCTGACCCCACTCTCTCTCTCTCTCTGTCATACTTTCATATCCCTCAATACTATACCCCACTCAATTGACAGTATCTTGTCTTGTGAGTATTTGGTGTCCACACCAGAGCTAGTGCTACATAAAAGGCACACAGTAGACTCTGTGAAGTGAGTGGCATTAAGAAGGGTATCCAGTTGTAGAAACCATGCCAAAGCAAACATTGGAGCTTGGTGCAGTCTTCTGGCTTGCCAGTTACTGTGACACCATCCAACCCTTACCAGCATAGAAAAAGGGATGTTACATGAGGAGGAGGAAGAGGATTTGGCCCTTCATTGCCTCCAGTAGAGTTCAGTCTGTTGCAAGCTTTGGAGCCAGGTCTGTTCCAAGGATAATTCTCCCACATTTCATCCCAGCAGTTTTATTGAGGAAGCAGAGAACACAGACACACTGATTGTTGTTGCCCTTCTTCCTTTAACTAAACATAGAAATATGGATACTTGATTTCTTTTGTCTTAAACTGCTGCATGACAATATTAACTACCACTATTACTACTGCCGCTGCTGCTGCATCACTGTGAGGTATATTAGCAGCAATAGCTGACCTCTAAACAGCAGAATTATAATTCTCGGTTAAGAAATGTTACAATTAGTTAGACATCAGAGATACTTCCTTTTTTTCTATTTTTTCTTTCTTCTTTCACCTCAAGTCTTTTATTCTTTCCTTCCCGCTTTTCTTGTTTTCTTTCTTTCTGCTTTCCTTCCTTCTTTCTTATTTTTTTTCTACATTGCTTTTCTTTGATGCAAAAAATATTTTAAATTTAAGAAATAATGATTATTATTATTGTTGTTGTTGTTGTTGTTGTCATTAATGCAGTGAGCTGGCAGAATTGTTAGTACACCAGACAAAATCCTTAACAGTGTTCTATTTGTCTTTCTGTCCTCAAATTCTTCCAAGGTCAACTTTGCTTTTTTCATCCTCTCAGAGTCGATGAGGTCAATAAAATAAGTACCAGTTGAACATCGTGGCTGATGTAATTGATTTACCCCCTCCCCGAAATTACTGGCCTTGTGCCAAAATGTGAAATCATCATCATCATCATTTAACATCTATTCTACATGCTTCCATGGGTTGAATGATTTGACTGAAAACTGGTAAGCTGGGGAGCTGCACTAGGTTTCAATCTGATTTGGCAGGGTTTCTACAGCTGGATGCCCGTCCTAACGTCAACCGCTCCATGAGTGTAGTGGGTGCTTTTTGCATGCCACCGGCAAGGGTGCCAGTTATGAAACACCAGCATCAGCCATGATTACAATCTTGCTTGCTTGACAGGTTTTCTCAAGCACAGTATATTGCCAAAGGTCTCAGTCACTTGTCACTGCCTCCGTGAGGCCCAAAGCTTGAAGGTTGAAGGTTGCCAGATATGCAACACTGGCATTGGCCACAACTACAATTTCATTTGGTTTAATGGGCCTTCTCAAGAAAGCATATCACCCAACATTTAAAGGGTGCTTTTTATGTGCCACCAGCACGAGTGCCAGTTACATGACACTGGCATCAGCCACAACTTACGATTTCACTTGGCTTGCCGGATCTTCTCAAGCATGGCATATCACTTATCATTGCCTCCATGAGACCCAACGTTCAAAGATTATGCCTCATCACCTTGTCCCATGTCTTCTGCAGCTTCCCTCCACAGATAGAGATCAGCACTTCTTCACACAGCTGTCCTTGTCCAAATGCATTACATGACCATACCAGCACAGCCGTCTCCCTTGAGCATCACACCTGATGCCTCTTATGCCCAACTTTTCTCTCAAGATGCTTACATTCTGTCATACATGCACACTGACATTGCACATCCACTGACAGTGCACAATTCTGTCAAGCTTACACATGTCCTCAGTGGTCACAGACCATGTTTCATTACTGTGTAGCATGGCTGTTCACACACAGGCATCATACAATCTGCCTTTCACTCTGAGATAAAGGCCCTTTGTTACAAGCAGAGGTAGGAGCTCTCTGAACCTTGCCAAGCCTATTCTTATTCTAGCAGCTATGCTCTCAGAACATCCACCTCTGCCACTGACTTTGTTCCTAGGTAACGGAAGCTATCAGCTACTTCTAGTTTTTCCTCCTGGCATTTGATGGAGTCTGTTTTCTGTACATTTTTAGTGTTAATTGTATTTGTTCACCTTCCACACACGAAAAGTATTTTCCCTGTTAACCTTCCTCTGATATTGCTGCACCTCTTATGTACACCAGGTACATCTTATGGAATTACTACCTATGCCTTTTCTACAAATCGAGCAGGGTCATCTACCTGAAGGGACTTGTGATTTGTCTGCTCTCCTACTTACTAAGACTTCGATCTTTGCTAAATTAATTCTAAGGCCCTTTGATTCTAGACCTTGCTTCCACACCTGAAATTTCTTCTCTAGTTCTGGTAAGGATTCAGCTACAAGAACAAGGTCATCAGCTTAGAGAAGCTCCCGAGAGCAACCCATCTTAAATTCTTGTTTATTGCCTGGAGGACTATGATGAACAAGAGGGGGCTGAGGACTGATCCTTGGTGAATCCCTACTTTTACCCTGAATTCCTTGCTATACTTATTGCTGTCCTTCACCTTACTGACAGCATGGCTTGTACAGCTCTCACCAACCACTCATCTATCCCTAGCATTCACTTGGACCACCAGATAAGGGATCAGGACTCTGTCAAAAGCTTCCTCTATGTCAACAAAAGCTAGATACAGGGGTTTATTTTTGGCTAGATATTTCTCCTGCAGTTGCCTAACCAGGACTTTAGCATCAGTTGTGCTCCTGCCTGGCACAGATCTGAACTACATCTTATCTACACTAACTCTCTCCCTAATTCATTGAGCTATGACCCTTTCTGTGACTTTCATCATGTGGTCCAGTAGTTTGAAACTTCTCTAATTATTCCTGTTTAAGGCATTACCTTTGCCTTTGTAGCAGTTGACTATGATGCTGCTACACCAATCATTAGGTATGACTCCCTCATGGACAACCTGATTAACTATACAGGTGTGATTAACTATGAAGTTGGATTAACTATTTGGGTGAGATTAACTATTATTATTTTATTTTGGTTTGACTCAGGCTTAGTCTTATTCCTGGTAGGATTTATGTGGGTAGCAGATTACTACCTGTAACCTTAGGTATCCACAAGTTTTTGGTAGTCTTTCAAGTGCTTAGAAACCTCCTGATAATCCTTGTTGTCCCTAAGAGACAGATCTACAAGACATTCTATTCCAATCTCCTTCAGCCATTTCTCTATATCTTTGCTTACTGTTCCCAATGCACTAATTATTATAGGCACAACCTTTACAGTTCTCATACTCCAAATTCTTCTTATTTCAAATTTCAAGGGATTGTATTTTTTTGTTTTTCATCCTCTTTCTTTATGATTTTGGAATCAAACATCCATAAACCACAGGTTGTTTACTTTCACCCTGCCTAGCATGTACCCCACACACATCTTTATTAAAACACTCATTAGTGGCAGTATGCAGACAATAAATATTATTATGATTATTATTATTATTATTATTATTATTATTATTATTATTATTATTATAGAGTGGATTGACCAATCCATTAAAACATTGAACAAAATGCTTTGCAGTATTTGTTCTGGTCTTCTACCATCTGATTTCAAATTCCACTAAGATCAACTTTGCCTTTCATCCTTCCAGTGTCAATAAAATGGATTTCCTGTCCAGTACTACAAGCTCCACCACCATTATAAACACACGGACCTCCATCGTGGTTTTTCCACCATTACAACCCAAGAGTTCAGCAAAGACAACACCAAACTATGCACTCATAAACACACATATGTAGGTGCATCCAAACATGAGGTTAAAGATTTGGTCACCAGCCCAATACCTCCTCCAACCCATCCACCCCAACACACATACCAACCCTAACCAACTTTTACTGGCAAATACAACAATCGAGGTTCTTTTGATACAAGAGAAGACTTCCTCTCTTAACTAACTTCATTTCACCTTTTTCACAGCACCCACTAACCAGACGTCATACTTCCTCACCTCCAATATCAGAGAACAGTCACTATTTTTCCACACTAGCCATCTCTGATGTGATATCCTGTGTGAAAACATTTAGTAAGATCAGCTGTGATGGATCTATAATAGCATATACTTTCATTAATATATGCACTGAAGTGTGTGTGTGTGTGTGTGTGTGTGTGTGTGTGTGTGTGTGTGTGTGTGTGTGTGCACGTGTGCATGTGTGTGTCAGTGAAGGCATGGCTGTGTAGTAAGAAGCTTGCTTCCCAATCACACGGTTTCAAGTTCACTTCTATTCTACTATAGACCCTGGCCAAGTAAAACCTTGTGAGTGGATTTGGTTGGTAGAAACTGAAAGAAACCCATCATATATATGTACATATGTGTTTGTGAGAGTGTTTATGTTTGTGTTTCCTTGTCTTGACATCACATGATAGTTGTAAATGAGTGTCATTGTCAGACAAGTTATGTCAACCAGTTTCAATATTCTACAAAGATTTGCCTGGCCATAGGGAAAGCTTGCAAGAGTACAAATCCTGAGATAGACTAGCATATATATTAATGGGTCCAAAAAATGTTCAGTGTGTTCTCTTGAAAAACTATCTTTTAAAAAACTCAAGAACCTCCAATGACTACACAAATTTCAGGAATTTAAAAGTAGACCACTGGACAGTTAGTAAACCATTAACATCTTGTTTACATGTGCTTGACATTGAATTATTGTATCATTGGTTATCTCCCTTGTGTTTTCCCTCTTGTCTTCTTTTCTAGCATCTCTTGCTTAAATGTTATCAACTCAAAAGACAACTGACAAACAGTTTTGTTTTCAGCTTGATAAATGGAAGAACAAATTATTATTTCAACCAGGAAACCTTGGGTAGCTGTATTTACAAGATTTGTGGTTTTTAATTATAAGTGTGTGTGTGTGTGTGTGTGTGTGTGTGTGTGTGTGCGCGCGTACAGGGTGAGGCAAAAGTCACACACCATAGGAATTAATTAATTAATAATGTTTTAAAAGTATAATTTGCTCTTATATTTTCTTATTTGCAGAAACAATTTTGATGAAGTAAGATGGGTGAAAAACTAATGAAAGATGAACAAGTTACCTTAGTGTTCATATATGGCAGTGGTTCCCAAACTTTTTAGAGACGCGACCCACTATTTATGACACCAGTTTATGGCGACCCACTTAACTCTATTGGGTAAAAACATTAATGAAAGAAACAAATTTATTTCAGATTACATTTTCGTTGAGGCCTGTGAGAAGGATGAGCCTGTTTCTTGCTTCGCTCGATAATAGAATTAACATCAGGTTCAATGCGTGATGCATCGTGGTCATGGATCTTCTTCAACACCATTCCATGTAAATCCCATTTTTAAGTACTCGTAATCATACTTTCTCAATACTTTTCTTCGCTTTGACTGGACTTTTCTTCGTTTCAATTCACTGAAGACTCGTCGTCATCAACTTCAACTGACTTTTTTAACCATTTATCCATAAAATAAAGGACTGAGTAAATACGAAAAAATCGAATTTAGAAAGATAGACAATTTTGACTTACCGATAAATTTGACAGAATTAAAGTACAACGCTTGAGATCATGCGTCACTCTATAATTAATAATAAGCGTCGTTTCAATCGATATGCTGCTATTCAAACCATTTATCAGATAGACTCTATTGATCCATCTACCGTCTAGCTGCTGTCTATTCCAATCATTTCATTGGCTAATTAATAGCCTCCTGGTGATCACTCCTATACTTTTTTGAATAATTTATAAACTTATTAGTGAAATCCATACTGTCTTATTTATTTAAATTCTTTACTATTTATATTAGATGTGAAACAAAACGTTTTATAACTGTTTCAACGTCTCCATACCCTATGGGCAGGTATTAACTCTAATACAAAACCTCGAAGCAGTAACTGTTATCGGCTTGATCAGTGTTGTACTGCGCCTAGTTAAAGTTCTCTATAAATAGGTAAGAACAGACTTTTCCTTTTTACGAATACGTACGAATAAATAACTTGAGAAAATGACCACCTCTGATTTGTTAAGTTCGTGAAAAAAGTCTACTGCTTGATAAAACAACCAGTCTGGTATTGAAAACATGAGTCTTGAACTATCTTGATAGACAGCAGTTAATCAAAGCTAATGCGTAATTTTATAACTTTTTGCG
>NC_069004.1:21805220-21810773 GCF_001194135.2 Octopus bimaculoides
CCCCTCTATATATATATTTACTACTCTCCCTCTCACTCTATAAAAAGTATATCATTCATGCTGTGTGTGTGCATGTTACTGTCTCTGCTTTTGCACAATAGTTGTAAATGAACATTACCATCATGCAAGCAGAGTCCTTTGTTTTCTTCTGGCCATGGGGAAATAATTGCCTTGCTTGGAAACAAGTGAGTGTTGGCAACGGGAAGTGCATCAGGCTGTAGAATACCCCCCCCCCCCGCAACAAATTCTATCCAACCCATGCAAGCATTGGTTGAAGACACATGGCTTAGTGATTAGGGTGTTGGAGTTGTGATCATAGGATTGTGGTTTCGATTCCTGGGCGATGCATTGTATTCTTCTGCAAAACACTTCATTTCGTGTTAGTCCACTCCACTCAGCTGATAAAAATGAGTAATCCTGCGATGGTCTGGAGTCCAAGGAGGAATATATATACTCCAGAGAAACTGAGAAACCAACCCTGTGCTCCTTACAGAGTAATGTGAACCCACCACCAACCCATGCAAACATGGAAAAGATGACAAAACAATGATGCTGATGATGTTGTTTTCCCTCCCACTCTTATTCATTTTCCTTCCTTACTTTTCTCCTCCTCCTCCTTCTCTATCTCTTCTTCCTTTTCATCATCTTTCACTAACTCTCTTCCAACTCACTATTTTTCTCCCTATTTCACTCTCTCCACTGCCCCCTCTTTCATCTTTTCTTCTCTTTCCTTTCCTCCTCTCACTCTGCACCTCCACCTCATCTTTTGTACCCTCTTTCTTCTCCTTAATTCATCTTATTTCACTTCACTTTCCACTTGCTTCTCTCTCCACCTACCCTCCTTTTCACCCCTTATTACCTCTGTTATTCTCCACCCACCCCTCGCCAATCTCATATTCTCCTCCTCTTTCCCTTCACCTCTTTGCTTTCCCTTCATTTTCCCCTCCTCCCTTCCTCAACCTTCCTTATGACCACCTTCTTCTCCTCCTTCTCCCTCAGCTGCACCCCTAGCTTATCAGCTACCTCCTCCTCCCCCTGCTCCCTCTTTTCTCCCCCCCCCGTATCTCTTTTATTCAGCTATTTCTCTTTGCATCTCCTCCCTCCCTCCTTCACTCCCTTACTCTATCAGCTACCTTTTCCTTCCTCCCCCCCTTCTATCACCTTTATTCCACTACTTTTTATACTCCTCTCCTCCCTCCAATCTCTACTTTATCATCTATCCCCACCTCTTCCTTAACCTTATTTTCCAACAATACCCTCAATGTATTACACAATAAAGACAGGTTTATAAACTAACCCACATATCAAAATATCAAAATTGCATCTACTCCTGACATGATATATATATATTTTTTTTTTTTTTTTTTTTTTTGCTTACCCATATTTTTTTTCTTTTAGTTAAAGTGTGTGTAGGTGCTTAATCTCTTTTACTACTCATTACTCTATTTACTGCAAGTCATCAAGGTAGCCTTTATGTGGACACTCAGTCTGCTAGTAATAGTAATAATATCTTCTTTAAATGACTCCCTGCTATCAAAAAGAAAATGGAAGGACACATTGCATAAGTCAAAGGGTCGATTCATTCCCCTAGCATTTCTGTTATGGGAAATTCAGGTTCTGACATTCTTTTATTCTTGTTTCAGTCATTAGACCCCTGCTATGCCTGGGCACAACCTTGAAGAATTTTAGTTAAATGAATTGATCCCTGTACTTTTTTTTTTTTTTTTAAGCCTGTTACTTATTTTATCAGTCAGTTTTGTTGAACTACTAAGTTATGGGGCATAAACACACCAGCACTAGTTGTGAAGTGGTGGTGGGAGACAAACATGCATGCACGTGTGCACACACAAACACACATAGACAATAGGCTTCTTTCAGTTTCTATCTACCAAATTTACTCGCAAGGCTTCGGTTAGTCTGACACTTGCCCAAGGTGCCACACAGTGGAACTGAACCTAGAATCATGTGGTTGGGAATCAAACTTCTTATTATCACGCAGCCACTCCTGCACCTATTAATCTTTTTTACTAATTTCCCCCATTCTTAGGCTCTATTTATGCATTTTGACTGGTCTAGTATAGAATTAAACGTTGGCATAACATCCATTGCTTGGTAATCCTGGTGGCACCTGTCTCCTTTTCAGGATATTGGTGCTGGTGCTAGAGTTAGTGACATCTGAAGAGCTTATCTGCCACTGACAAGTTTTATTTTTAATACTGTTGGGTGCCCATAGTCACTCTTTACTCTGTAGGGGCCAGTTTAGTTGCCAACATCTTCATCTCAAGTAGGGAATATTTCATGGCTTCTCGTACAAGGTTCCTGTCAGCTTGTGAAGGAATTAATCCTGGCCTAACTGGTTAGGACAAAAACATTTTATGTCCAAATACTTAAGGAAGGGAAGGTCATGGCTGGAGTATCTTTGATCATAGGTCTTCTGGATCAGGACTGATCAGATGTTAAATAGCAAAAATCAAATACTGGCAGATTTTTTTCCCACAAATTACACCCTACCATCATAAAAATAAGAGAACTCATTAGCTAATGTAGTCCTGAAAAATGAATAATGTAAAGAGCAGGAGTGGCTGTGTGGTAAGTAGCTTGCTTACCAACCACATGGTTCCGGGTTCAGTCCCACTGTGTGACACCTTGGGCAAGTGTCTTCTACTATAGCCTCGGGCCGACCAAAGCCTTGTGAGTGGATTTGGTAGATGGAAACTGAAAGAAGCCCTTCGTATATATGTATATATATATGTATATATTTATATATATATATATATATATATATATATATATATATATGTATGTATGTGTGTTTGTGGGTCTATGTTTGTCCCCCCAACATTGCTTGACAACTGATGCTGGTGTGTTTACGTCCCCGTAACTTAGCGGTTCGGCAAAAAGAGACCAATAGAATAAGTACTAGGCTTACAAAGAATAAGTCCTGGGGTCGATTTTCTCGAATAAAAGGCGGTGCTCCAGCACAGCCGCAGTCAAATGACTGAAACAAGTAAAAGAGAGCATGATTGGAATACTTTCCTCATGGTTTTTCTACCTCAAGGCTGACCTTGGGTTAAGCAACAACTTTCAAGAAGTAGCAGCAAAATCTTACCCCTCTCTCTAGATAAAAAAAAGAAAGGAAGGATACAGCATCATTTTAACAACCACTTTTCTATGCTTGCAAAGGTTGAATGTAGTTTTTTGAGGCAGATTTTCTATGGACGGATGCCCTTCTTATCACAATTTCTCATCTGTTCCCAAGTAAAGTAATATTTCCTCATGGCCAGACATTGTTCTTGCAGAATACTAATACAGGAAATGACTTGACATGGCTTGTTTATACAAGTGACAATCATTTTACAACAATCACACATAGAGATACAAACATAAACTCTCTCTCTCTCTTTCTCTCTCTCTCTCTTTCTCTCTCTTTCTCTCTTTCTCTCTCACACACACACACGCATACATACATACATACATATTGCATATATGTGATGGGTTTCGTTCAGTTTCTGTCTACCAAATCCACTCACAAAATTTTGATCATTCTGGAGCTATAATAGAAGACACTTGCTCAAGGTAGTACACAGTGGGACTGGATCTGGAACCATATGGTTAGAAAGAAAACTTCTTATCACACAATCATGTCTGCATCAACACATTAAATAATATTTTACAAGAGACACTATAAACAATGAGTTGGTAGAGTCATTAAATCAACATTCCATGTTCTTTGAGTTTGGTTAATAAGAAAAGTGCCAGTCCAGTGTTGCAGTCAGTTTTTCTTCTCATGCTTTTACTCTTTCTCTATTTCTTCCTGGAAAAAAACCCAGCTTTCTTTAGATATGGAAGGTTGAACTCCATAATTCCTTCAAGATTTGAGGGCCAAATGAAGAAAATATACTATGTGTGAAAAATAAAACATGATCTTTGCTCAGTCAGGAATGATGTATTACCAGGGGCTAAATAAAACCAATCCCAAAACATTTACTTCCCCAAATTACACTATTTTCCAGTCTGACATGTTCAGTCTTCAAGCTTAGTCTAACAAAGTTATTATAAGATACTTTACAGCTGCTAGTTGTTCATTCTGCTCAATGGAGAATCAAATAATCTTAAAAACTTTCTGCTGTTTTTGGAAAACAATGATGGAATGATCAAATAGGAGCACTTCTTGAGGCAGTGAAATGTCTCTCAATTATATTACATCCCACTTTCTTAAAAACAAGACAGTAAGATTGGATGATGTAGTTGTCCTAAATACACTACTTCTGATATAAAAAAAGAATAATCACAACTTTACAAGTTTGCAAACTTTCTTGATCATGTCCTGTCTATGCAATATCTTTGACAAAATCCAAATCATAACATCATCTCAATGCCCAGTATGAGTTCATGGCCTTTTCAATTAATCTGTTTGAAAACATGTATGAACTCTGTTAAGACACAAAGAGGAAATTTTATTAATGATTTAATGTGAAAAGTACGCATATATGACTATCTAAAATCAAAAAGGTTTTAAAAAATGTACCTACATATAGATGAGCAAAGTGGCAGGATGTTCCACATCTGAACTTGAAAAGTTGGGCAGCATTTGGTGGATTTGCCAGCTTTAGGAATTTAAAAACTAACAAAAATAAATCATTATAAAAACTAGAATTGTAGTCAAGAGTTCAATGTTTGTTTTCTATGGTAGTAAAACATAACCACTGTGCAGAAATGATGTATTCTATCATGTGTCTGCTCAGAAATCTACAGGCAACATACAGAGACTTAATCACAAATGCAAGAAAATTCTGGAGAACAAGACAGAAGGAACTAAACAAGAAGGTTAAGGTGACTGGACCAAGAATTGAGAATAAATGATGGAACGATATTCAAAAATGCACTGGAACATAAATCTGATGATGACAAATGAGCAATGGGTAGGTCTAAGTTGACATGACAAAAATGCATAAGAGAGGACAACAACAGGACAACAACAGGGTTGACATATAGGATGAGCAGGGGAGTGTTCATCCCAGGACATTAACAGATATATCTGATGACAACAAGTCTAGTATTACACAAAACCCAGAGTTATGTGACCTATTTTGTTTGTGTCATTTTATGGTTGAGTAATATTTTTTTCTTTTGTTTTGGCTATGAACCAGACCCTATCGCATATATGTGAATGTGTATATATGTACACACATGCATATATATGCATACATCTATATATATAAAAATGAGAATGTGTGTCTGTCTGTCTGTCTGTCTGTGTGAATCCCTAAAACTCGAGAACTACGCAACCAATTTCATTCAAATTTTACAGATGCCTTACTTAGGGTTCCAGTTGTGTTTTAGTCAAAAAAATTTTTTAACTTCTTGCTGAGTTCGAGCCCACAGCAACATAATATCTCCTCCACTATTTAAGTATTACGTGTCAAAAGTGAAACAAAAACACTCATGTCAAATACTTTCACTTTAAAAATGAAACTATTCTACTAACTGGAACAATCACATTTCGATACTGTAATGTCAGATACTTTCAGAGAGAGAGAGAGAGAAAGAAAG
>NC_069004.1:21811538-21815623 GCF_001194135.2 Octopus bimaculoides
GTGATTTCTGCAATGTCAAGTAAATGAGACGCATCTTTGCCTCCACTGATTCACTTGCAAAGTGTTGAGTAAAATTATTTCGTTGCAGACCTCCTTTGGGTCTTTTTATTATCACTACGACACACATAGTCCCCAGTTGGTAACATTGATTTCAAGGCCCTCCTAGATGAGAGACTGGCATTCCACTTAATGTCTATGTTCCATGCTGGCATGGATTGGATAGTTATTAATGTAGAAATATGGTATCGTAGCTACTAACAGTTGAGGGTTGCATAGTCTAGACAGCGTTTTTAGATTTCATTATTCTCTTTAACCCGGGCAAAGCCGGGTATTTCTGCTAGTATAGAATAATTTTTACTTATAAATCATTTTTTAATGTTTAATGAGGATGACATGGTAGTGAATCACCCATGCTTGGCGATGAGGATTCAGATGTCCAGTCAACCAAGTTATCAATTCTTGAAATAACATATAAGTGGCTGAGTATTCCATCCTTAGTGTAATACTCCAACAGAATCAGCATAACACAATTGTATGACAAGGCTGTATCTGACAAGCTTCTATACAGTTTCTGTCTGTCCAGCTTCACTCACAATGGATGGGTCAATCCAAGGCTTTAGAAAATGTCATTCGTCTAAGATGCTATGCATTGTGATTGAACTCAGGGACTCGTGCATGTGAAGCAAACATCTTAATCCTTCAGCTCTCATACACTTTTGCAGTGCATTGATGACACTACAACAAAAGTCTTCCTGATTCAGCATAAATTCTCTGACTTCTCCCATTAGACAAAGCCATAATGTTCCTTTATTCTGTCTTTCTTGTAGTGTTTTCTTTACTAGCATACTGGGGTGGTTTGCCATTGCTTTTCCTAATTGGTTGGTCATTGGACCACAAGGAACTCATCCGCCCTTCAACAAGTCTTGTTTTTAGTTCTGCTGAGTGTCCAGACACCCTCTTCACAAGAGTAACAAGCTATTCAAGATGGGGCAGCCAGTTTAGTCACTGACCACACAACTATGAAACAGGCAGTACTGGTTTACATGGTTCCAATTGCAAGTTTCATCGGCTTCTCATGAGACCCCTGATCAGCTATACTGCCCCCGCAAAATGTTTAATATTGTGTATTTCAATTTTCATTATCACCAATGTATTCTTTTATTTTTCAACTCTCACTTGTTTCAGTCATTAGACTTCGGCCATGCTGGAGCACCACCTTGAAGAGCTTTATGTCAAGCAAATTGACCCAAGTACTTTTTTTAATTCTGTTACTCATTCTATCAGTTTCTTTTGCTGAACTGCTAAGTTACAGGGACATAAACAAACCAACACCAGTTCCCAAGCGGTTGTGGAGGACAAACACTGACATGAACACACACACACACATGCATACGTGACAGGTTTCTTTTAGTTTACACCTACCAAATCCACTCACAAGGCTTTGGTCGGCTCGAGGCTATAATAGAAGATACTTGCTCAAGGTTTCATGCAGTGAGACTGATCCTGGAACCATGTGGTTGGGAAGCAGGCTTCTTACCACACAGCCATGCATGCACTTATCATCCTCATCATCATCATTTAATGTCCGCCTTCCATGCTAGCATGGATGGGATGGTACTACAAGAGCCAGCCAGGCCGAAGTCTGCACCGGACTTCTGTGACTGTTTTGGCAGGATTTTTACAGCTGGATGCCCTTCCTAACACCAACCACTCAGCAGAGTGGACTTAGTGCTTTTTACGCAGCACAAGCACAGGTGAGATCAGTTTTAGCAAAATTTTTACAGCTGGATGCCCTTCCGAACACCAACCACTTTATTGCAGTGTGGACTGGGTGCTTTTAAGTGGCACCTACACTGACAAGTACTTGCAAGACAAAAAAAAGAAGATTTCAAGAGGGAAGAGGGCAATGGAGGGGTGATCTTGTGTCAGATGATAAAAGGTTATAGTGAGACAGAGACGGAGGAACAGGTGTCTTGCTGTAGAGGAAGTACAAGGTTACTCGGCTGGAAAGAGAGAGAGAGGGAGAAAGGGAGAGATCAAGAATGAAGACAGAAACAGGTGTGCTACCGTAAAGGAAATACATGGTTACCCAACCTGAGGGAAGTGCAAGAGAAGGAGACAGCAGGATGGAGATGGTGGGCAAATGTCGGGCATACTCACAAGGGACGGGGATCAGAATATAAATGGGAAGGTTGAGTAAAGAAAGAGAGAGATATAGATAGTGTAAAGTGCCAGGGCATACCATTGAGGTTCAAAAACCATAATATAAGTGGCAGGATATAGTGAAGGAAATGTAGTTAAAGAGTGCAAGGGGGGGGCAGTGGGGAAAACATGGGTGTATATAGAGTTAGGGAGGGGGCTACTGGATAGCAGTGATACAGAGGAACAGGGCCGTGAGGACAGGATTGGGGAGTGAGAGCTAAGCATGTAGATTGGTTTGTTGGGGTAGGGTGAGTGAAAAATTTAGCTTAACATATATTAATTTTTGTTATCTTCAATGTATTATATATTGTCGTAAAGGAGGCAGAATTGGTTACTCTACTGAAATTATTGACAATAATGCAAGTCTGCCATAACTTTCTTACATACATGTGCCTAGTTACAATACCCAGTTGTATTGAGATAACCAGCAGCCTGCTTCATTTACAGAATTTTCAGACTTAAAATACCCATTCTACATTATATTTTCCTATTTATAATCAGTATATATATATATATATATATATATATATATATATACATACATACATACAGCAATACCTCACTTTATGAGGACCCACTTTGTGAGACCCTAGGTTTATGAGTTTCATTTCTCCAGCACAAGATCCAAATTTTGAACGAAATGCAAAAGCTTCTGCTACCATAAAAAATGCTTCTGCGTGTTACTGAGAAGTTTATAGGGAGTGAAAAAAAGCTTCTTCTAAGCAAAAAATTCTAGAATTGTTTTTTAAAAAGAAATCTTCAAGTCCATCTATGAGTGCTTGTGAATCAGCAATCGTGTCTACAAGTGATGGTGTACACAAGTCTAGTGCGAGTGAAAGTGATTCAGAAAACGATTATAATAATAATATTTTTTATCATAAGTGATTTTGACATTATTTTACTTTACATAAAATATTCTAGCCTCAAAGGCAATGACTGGTGACCAAGATCTTTCACGATATGCTGTGCTTGAGAGGACCCATCAAGCCAAATAGACCTGTGCTGGTGGCATGTAAAGAATGACTTTTGAACATTGGGCCTCACGGAGGCAAAGTGGCTGAGTTCCTCTTAAGCACTGGGCTTGATGGAGGCAAAGTGGATGAGTTCTACTTGATCGTGGGACCTCGCGGAGGCAAAATGGCTGAGTTCCTATTGAGCATTGGGCCTGATGGAGGCAAAGTGGCTGAGTTCCTTTTGAATGTTGGGTCTCACAGAGGCAAGGTGGCTGAGTTCCTTTCGAATTTTGGGCCTCACGGAAGTAATGACCAAGACCTTTGGCATTATGTCGTGCTTGAGAAGACCCATCAAGAAGCCTAGCAAAATCGCAGTCGTGACAGATACCTGTGCCAGGCAAATTGGCACCCGTGCCAGTGGCATGTAAATGCACACCACTGTCATGCAAATGGCACCCGTGCCGCTGGCATGTAAAAGCACCCATTACACTCACAGAGTGGTTGGTGTTAGGTGGGGCATTCAGTCGTAGAAAACCATGCCAAATCAAACTGGAGTTTGGTGTATCCTTCAAGTGTGCCAGCCCAGTCAAACCATCTAACCCATGCCAGCATGGACAATGGACGTTAAATGATGATGATGGTTCTACTGTTGTGTTCATTCTATTTATTTACTAGTATCATCAGTAATCCATTACAAAAGCATGTAATTTATAAAACCATAAAGTCAAGAAGTATGAGAGGTGAATAGAGGTTATGTACCTTCAGTGATTCCTATACTGTTAAGCACTTTATAGGTGCAAAATCAATGGTCACTCTATGACCAGCCATAACTTTTAACTTCCTAAAAAACATATTGTGCTTCTTTTTCAGATATGTGAACTACTGATAATATATATATATATATATATATATATATATATATATATATAT
>NC_069004.1:21815948-21818597 GCF_001194135.2 Octopus bimaculoides
AATGGTGTCTTTTATGTGCCACCCGCACAAGAGCCAGTCCAGGGGCACTGGCAACGATCTCGCTCGAAAACCCTACAAGGCCAGTCAGGCGGTACTGGCAACGGTCACGCTCAGGATGGTACATCTTATATATATATATATATATATATATGTATGTATATGTATATGTTTATACAATCAACATGGTTTTTTCTGTTGTCAACTCCAGGAGAAATGCATCAAGCATCGCATAGCTCTTCACCAGGTATTTGTTGATTTAACAAAAGCCTTCGACACTGTTAATAGGACCATTCTCTGGACCATTCTTGGTAAACTTGGATGTCTACCTCAATTTGTCAACTTGTTTAAGCAAATTAATAGTGATATGAAAGCTCATCTTAACTTCAGTGAGTCACTATCGGAACTAATTTCCTTCGATAATGGAGTTAAACAAGGTGATATTGCTGCTCCAATACTTTTTTCCATATATTTTACTGTAACTATCTTGCATGCTTTCCAAGACTGTGATATCGGCATCCATATTCACTTCAGAACCACAGGTAAGGTCTTTGATGTTAAATGCTTTAATGCAAAGTCAAAGACACTCCAGGCCTTTGTTCGAGAGCTCCTTTATGCTGATGATATAGTTCTTGTTGCTCACACTGAGGAGGACATGCAGGCTATATTAGATCTCTTCTTTAGAGCTTGTATTGCTAAAGAAAACAAAGATCCTGTTCTCTCAGCCACCAAGCCAACCCTATGTGGAACCTAATATTTTCGTCCAGGGTACATGATTAGATGTGGCTGACTCATTCATCTACTTTGGCAGCACTCTCTCTAGAGATGGATCTCTTGATTCTGAAATAAACCTGAGAATTGAAAAAGCCAGCAAAGCATTTGGAAGGCTTGAAAATTGTGTGTGGTCTGGTAGAGGTATCACCTTCAAAACCAAGCTTAGTATCTATGAATCTTGCATTTTACTGTCCTCCTGTACTTTTCTGAGACTTGAATGACATATCAGCATCACATCAAGGCTTTAGAAAGATTCCATCAGACTTGTCTAAGGAGGATACTAGACATCAAATGGAAATGATTAACACCAGACACTGTCGTTCTTCAGCAAGCTAACACGTCCAGTGTTGAAATGATCCTCAAACGCAATCAGATGCGTTGGGTTGGGCACCTTGCTATGATGCATGACAGGTTGCCAAAGCAGTTGTTTTACAGGGAGTTAAAGCATAGCAAACGTCCAAAACAAACCTAAGAAACGTTTTAAGGATGCTGTCAAAAGGCTTTTAATGTGAAAGTTGAAGACTGGGAGCAGATGATGCAAGACTGATTGGTTTGGAAACCAATGATCTACAACAGATGTAAAGCATTTGAAGCTCGAACAATTGAACAATCTATCTTGAAATGAGCATTTTGTAGACAGGACTTAACTACAATCCCAGACACTTTTCTGCTTAAAAATATTTGTAAGGCCTGCAGTAGAGTTTGTTTGTCAAGAACAGGATTTGCTAGTCATATAGGATCTCATGACAGTATTTATTAATTGAAGAGATGGCCTTCTTCTGTAAAGAAGTGGAAATCATCATATGTATATACAAGTAAGTGGACAAACAAAAGAAGAGCACTCAACCAGTTTATTCGGTGTTACGTTAATAGATCAAAGCAGTTTGATTCAAATTCGCTAGTACTCTTGAGCCATTTTGAATTCAAAATGGCTGTCAACTAGCATCACACTTAAAACTAAATAAATTTGAATCAAACTCTTTTGATCCATATATATGTATATATATATGTGTGTGTGTGTGGTGTGTATATATATTTATATATATATCAGGTCATCCCATAAGCTCTGTCCAATTTTATCTTTTTTTAAATTGAATGAAATTTAATAGTATTTAGAATGTCTAATGAAATTAAAAATTATTTTTATGCATTTGTGTACATTTAAACTAATTAAACATTATTTTACAGAATAACAGAATTAAATTTCTTTGATTAAAACCCTTTCTAACATGGAATTATCCAAAGAGCATTTGAGGCACATAATGCTTTATGAGTACAAAAAGGGAAACTCTGCAGCCGAAGCGACTTGAAACACACACTCAGTTTATGGGAAAGAATGAATACTTGAATGAAAGAACTTGCAGAAGATGGTTTGCAAAATTCAAAAGTGGAGATTTCACTCTTGAAGATGAAGATCGAACAGGACGTCCAGTTGAGTTTTATGATAAGCTCCTTGAGGCATTACTTGAAGAAAATCCTGCATTATCAGTTGAAGAATTGGCAATAAAGCTTAGCTCAAACTATACAACTGTTCATCATCATCTTCAACAACTTGGAAAGGTTCCTAAACTTGGAAAACGGGTGCCTCATGAATTGTCTGAAAGCAGCTGCAAATCCCAAGTTGACATCTGCTCTTCTCTCCATTCTCGCAAGCTCAGTTTACCCTTTTTGGATAGACTTGTGACTGGTGACGAAAAATGGATCTATCGAAATGTTAAACGTTGTAAACAGTGGCTTGGTGAAAGGGAAAAAGCTCAACCACAACCGAGAAGAGAACTTCATGGAAAAAAGATTTTTCTCTCTATCTGGTGGGATTGCAAAGGAGTAATTCCCTTTGAATTGTTACCACCTAATGCAACAATCAATGCTCAAGTCTAC
>NC_069004.1:21820212-21822336 GCF_001194135.2 Octopus bimaculoides
CATCATTATCATTGTTTAACGTCCACTTTCCATGCTAGCATGGGTTGTACGATTTGACTGAGGACTGGCAAACCAGATGGCTGCACCAGGCATCAATCTGATCTGGCAGAGTTTCTACAGCTGGATGCCCTTCCTAACGCCAACCACTCCGAGAGTGTAGTGGGTGCTTCTCTATGTGCCACAGGCATGAGGGCCAGTCTGGCAGTACTGGCAACAGCCACGCTCAAATGGTGTTTTTTACGTGCCACCTGCACTGGCAACAACCTCGCTTGAATGTTTTGTTCACATGCCACCGGCACAAGTGCCAGTAAGGCAACACTGGTAACGATTACGCTCAAATGGTGCTTTTTGCATGCCACCTGCACGGAAGCCAGACAGCTGCTCTGGCAGTGATCCCGCTCGGATGGAGCTATTAGCGCTCCACTGGCACGGGTGCCAGTCATCGAATTTGGTTCAATTTTGATTTCACTTGCCCCAGCAGGTATTCGCAAGCAGAGTTTAGTGTCCAATAAGGAAGGTTGGCATGGGTGCCAGTCATTGAATTTGGTTCGATTTTGAATTTGATTAATTTCGATTGTTTAATTTTATAGTTCCAGTGATGGCTTGGCTTTTTAGTCTTCAAATTAGCTTTTTCCTTTCCGGTTTACAGAAGCCTAATTTGTCAAGACTGATGTTTAGGCAGTGGGTTACATATCCCAGGGCCCTAATAATTACAGGTACAAACCTGAACTTGTAATCTGGATAGAGTAACTGCAGATTTCTCAATAGTTCAGCATAGATGTTCTCCTTTTCACTGATCTTCAGCTTTATGTTAACATTCGCTGGGCAGCTAATTTCCACAACTGTGTACAGTTTCTCTTCTCTATCCCAAATGTATGGATGTATGTATTTGTGCAGATTTGTATGTTTCGTTTTATCTATGCATTCTCATGCATAGACATGCTCATGTATATTTAAATGATATACTTCTGGAAAATTTTGCACAAAAATTTTCCAGCGATGGATTGGACATGTAGTCTTTGAATTAACTTTCTCCTTTCTGGAGTATGTATGTATGTGTAATGGTTGTTGTTAAGGTGTTGGTTGCTAGTGTGCAAGATGGAAGAAAAAGAGTGATCGAAGTTTTTAAGAAAATACTTATATAGATGTGTGTGTATATATATATATATATATATATTTATTTTGTATGTGTATTTCGTGTGCAAGATTCTTGATGTGGATATGTGTGTTGAAAGAAATACAATTAAACCTTGGGAGAGGCATTATGCCAGTAATTCAAAATAAATGGAAGTGGAGAGACAAGTTACTGAAGAGATTGCAAGAGTGCAATGAAATAATTTAACAAAAAACTATATAAATTAATAAAGGACTGAACCAGTGCGTGTGTTTATTACCGGCATAATGCCTCTCCCAAGGTTTAATTGTATATATATATATATATATATATATATAATACATATATAGATGTGTGTATATATGCATGTGCATATATATCGATGTATATATAATGCGAATATAGATGTGTAGATATATATATATACATACATGTACATTTATCTATATCTATCTATCAATATATGTATACATAATCTTTTTACTCAGGGACTAGTAGACCTGACAACATTCAGTATTCGGTGTGCATTCAAAGCAATGATTACGAAACCGGTATGCTTTTGAATCTCTTTAACAACTCATAATAATGACTTTTAATACTTTTATTCCTACCTCAGTTCATCTAATTGTATATATCTATCGTTACTTTTCATAAAAAGCCTTTACTTTTTTTGATTTCCAATGTGCATTTTCGCTTATTTTTCTTCTTACTTTCCCCTTACATTTCAACGTGTAGTTTCTATTTTGTTTTTGTAACATATTTCTATTATATATATCTATATCTATATATATATATATATATATATATATTCATACATCTATGTATATATACATACGTATAATATATAAACTATACTTACATACATATATACATCCATCCATACATACATACATACACATACATAACTTCTCTCTCTCTCTCTCTCTCTTACACATACACACACACCAGCACCATTGTTCTCTCTGTCTCTTTCGCTTTTACGCCGACTTCAAAAGAAGACCCCCCCCCCC
>NC_069004.1:21822348-21833097 GCF_001194135.2 Octopus bimaculoides
ATATGTAAAAAAAATAATAAAATTTTTACGGAAAGCGACGATCTTGTTCAGAAACATAAACAAATGTACGTGGTGTATTTTGACATTTATAGTACTTATGTCGAATGTTTGCCAAAGCGAGGGACCTCTGGAAGTTGTCCATAGGTCCTGGGCCGAAGGTCCTTCGATGCAGGTTGGCAAGCTGACTTTCATCGAAACCTAGAGTCTCCCCCAGGCCGTCATCACACTTGCCGTCTATCAGCCCTCTATAGTACGCCGAGGTGGTATCCCGTCCGCCGGCATTACTCGTTCGGGAGAGAAGCATGGGCGCCTGTCGACACTGCTTGCCAAGCTCCCAGCCTTGGTCTACGCCTGATCCAACTTTCCAGTTTACCAAAAGAGGTGAACCTGGGAAATATCTCGTCAACGAACGGAGACCACACACGCTCACCATACAGGTAGAGCCAGAGATGCCTCAACCTCAGCGCAGGCCTGCACATCTTTAATCACAATTGTAAAATTAGCTAAACATATGACAGGGGAAACAACTCTTAACTAATTGTAAATATGTAAATACATTTTCACAGCCATGAAATTTCTTTTGACTATTATTTTTCTTATATTTATTCATAGATTATTCAAATTTTATAATCAATTCTTGAAAAGAACCAAGCACAGTTACCTAAGAAAAGAGGGTAATTTTCTTTTTAACAAAGATGTTTCCACCAAACTAAGTAACTTTTTTGACACTGGGATTATATTGCCTGGAAATTATTTCTAAGGAGTATTCATTCTCAGCTTCACCGCCGCCATTACTATTTTTGTATTTTTGTAAACTTCGAAGAAATACTCAAATTTTAATTAAAAATATTAAAAATTATACAACTTTATTTGGATTTTTTGAATTTGCTAAAGAGAAACAAGCGAAATGGCTTTTCCCAAAAAATCATCAGGAGAAAAAAAGGAATCCGGTTAGTAATTATATTTAATTATAATTATTTTATATTCTTTGTTTACTTTTGTAAATTATGTTCTATTCACGAAATTATTGCAAATACTTACATTATGGTTCAAACCGACATATCGATAGTTCATTTAATCGTTCTAGTACTTTACTGGTTCGTTATTTCATCGAGAATTTTAAAAATAGAATAGACTTAGGCATGGTTCGAACTCAGAACGTGACTCAGTCTAAGACATTTAGTGCGTCCGCTCTACTTATTTTGGCATGTTCTTTTATAAGTGTGTGTTTGCAATGAAACCATTACAGAAAAACAACTAAAAACTAGTCTCGCTTTACAAAATCATTTATAGGTATATTATTAAAAATATTCTCGAGTATAGTGGCTCTATATGGAATCCGCAAAGGAAAGTAGCAGCAATCCCGAATCAATTCAAAGAAAACCTTAGATGCGTGCATATTTTGACAGAGAAGAGGCTGGTGGGCTCGCAGAGACAAAAAATTGAGTGCTCTAATAATTGACCACGAACAAATATATAGGGAAAACTTGGCACATGAAACCAGAACTATTGTTTTAAGGGATACGGTAAATTAGGAGATCATTTTTTAAAAGTCACATGCTAATGGTAATACACAACTTTCAAAACCAACCACTTACTAAAGGCAACATATAACTAAAACAGACTTTTATTGTATTCCCCTGTGGCTTCCAGACTTATTCTGAAACCCACATCTATATTCTCATTAAATTATTTTTAAAAAACAGACACCTTATCTTGCGGAACCCCAAAGTTTTTTTTCCACGGACCCCTAAGGATTTCTTAGAACCCACTTTGGGAAATATTGCTATGGAACAGGAAACTTTGCCCTGATTGAGTACAACTCACTCTTGCCCGCAGCCGACAACTGAGGAGTTCAAACTGCATAATGGATAGAAGACACGTACAAATGACTAAGATAGTTCTTTCACGTTTCCTAGATGAAAACTAATTTATAATCAAAAACTTTGAAAGTCTTCTCTGACACCTTATCATTCAGTTCTAGCTCCACCCACATCCTCTCTTTTTAAACGTGAGAAGTCATGTTACACCTCTTCAACAAAAAAAACCACTTCTGCTCTGGCCCTTTTTCTCTCATACTATACTGCTCTCTGCTCCTTATTCTCCTAGAATAAAGTTCCATCTCACTTGAAGTTCATAGTTTTGCAAACTGCATGGCAACCTAAATAATGGTACATTCCACAGTATTCTGTATGTTGTGGAGGGGAAAATCAGAAGTGCTTTTCTCATAATAATTTTTTAACATTTTGACATTTGAGTGTGTTTGGGCTTCTAGTTTTTACAAAGTCACCTGTGCCACTGTGTGACTTTTTCATATGATGATCTCCTGATGCTGTAGAATACAAAATTTGTGCCATTGCGGAGGGGAACAGAAAATTTCCTTTTTCTAAAGCTTTGATTTTATTTTTAAATTCTCTGAATCTTGAAACAATATACAGAAACTTATTGAATGCTGAATTACAATATTTTATGTTTGTCAAAAAGATAACAGAAAGAAATTCCATTCTTTCAGGTTTTCTGAGTGGGACGGTAACTTTTAAGACAGTATACGGTTGCAGAGGTGAAAATGTGTCCACTTCAGTAACTTATAAATCAAACATTTATACTGCAATTGTATCAACAATATACTTTAATTTCCATATTTATTTCAATTGTACTAAGTTTTCATAAATTTCCACAAAGTTTGAAGCAAATCTACATTTAGCTTTAAAATGGGAATCTAGAAAATAAATATATAGAAATGAGCATTAATTAAAATGAAAATATTATAAATATTTATTTAAGAACACTCAATCTAAACTTTTTGTGCACATGAAGGAGTTATTATATTGACCAAATGCATGTATTACATACTCTAGCTCCTTTTCAGTTTTGTCAAACTTGCTCTAAAAAAGGCATAGTTATTAAATATAAAAATTATGAATAATTATATCATGCCGGTGGCACGTAAAAAGCACCATCTGATCATGGTCGATGCCAGCTCCTCTGGCCCCTGTGTCGGTGGCACATAAAAAGCACCCACTACACTCTTGGAGTGGTTGGCGTTAGGAAGGGCATCCAGCTGTAGAAACGCTGCCAGATCAGATTGGGACCTGGTGCAGTCTCCTGGCTTCCCAGACCCCAGTCGAACTGTCCAACCCATGCCAGCATGGAAAAAAGACGTTAAACGATGATGATGATGATGATGAATAAATATATAATTGTATACAAAGTCTTGACTGTTTACAAAAATCACTCATCATCAAATTTCAAATCAAAAGGGTAAGTTTTGTCT
Source organism: Octopus bimaculoides (assembly GCF_001194135.2). Lineage (NCBI taxonomy): Eukaryota > Metazoa > Mollusca > Cephalopoda > Octopoda > Octopodidae > Octopus > Octopus bimaculoides. The sequence goes on from NC_069004.1 coordinate 21,825,623, forward strand.
TTTAAGCCAGAATATTTTTAAAATCATTAAAAACACACTCAGGACAAAGGTCTCTTTGAAAACAAATACTTTTACAGTGGTTTTTTATGAGAAGAGCAGATGCTTTCTTGATGTTTTCCAGCTCAACAACTGTAAAAGACCCAGTGCCAACCAGCTGAATAGGACCATAGATTACATTATATTTATGACAAGTGTTAATATCATCCCTTCTGAGCCAGTTAAAGGTGTTGATACCAGCATCAACAGATCTATGAAGAAACTTGAACTTAATCATACAACCAGAGACATGTTCTAAGGCCCTGCCAATGTAGAATTGGTGAAGACAGTCAACAGCATAGTACTGCTCTACATGCACTGTGATACCATTGGGAGAACCTGGCACTACAGGAACTGCTGGTGCAGTTGGGGTTGATCTAGTTTCCTCAAGTGTTGGTGACAGTGAATTCTGTGCATGGTTCTTGGACTTTGAATTGGAAATTCTTGGCATTGATGATTTAGCCAGCATCAGCTTTTGCATGAGTATTTGGGATTGCCCTGCAATCAGTCCATCTTTGCTCCAACTTCTCTGAGTGGCTATTGATAGATGATTGTGGAATGAAAAGCATATGAATTTTTTGGCACACTTTCTTGGTCACACAATAGAACTCTTTTGCATTTGTCACAACCTCTTTATCTTGCTAAATCAATCGCCAAACTGCACATCTGACTTCACCAACACCATCCACAGGTCCCTTTCCATGTAATCTCAAAAAATGATCATGAAGCTTCTGCACCAAAGTCATGCTCATGATAAAGCAAGTTCGCCAGGATGTACTTGTTTTTGAACCGAGAGCCAGCAGTTGGTGTGTTTATGTCCCTATAACTTAGCAGTTTGGCAAAAGTGACCAATAGAATAAATACCAGGCTGGGGTCAATTCAATTAAAAATTCTTCAAGGCAATGCCCAAGCATGGCTACAGTCTAATGACTGAAACAAGTAAAAAGAGATGAGTAATTTTGAAGATAATTACAGGATAATAATAACAACTGAGAGCTATTGATAATGGCTGTGTCGAAAGCCCAGACACTGCTTTTCATGCTTCATTTCATCAGAAACAACTACATATGATGCATGCTCAAGTTCACCTTCTTTGCCCTTGAAGTAAGCCATGGCAGTGAAGAGAGTGACCATGTCACTGGATCAATGAGCTGTCATCACTTCTTTCTGGTGTTTCAGTTGAAAATTTTCTGAAAAATCTTCTTGAATGATCACAACACCAGTTTTCAGGTTTTCTTTCAGGAACTTGAGCTCTGCAAACTGCCGCTTAATGTCATAAATGTATCTGCTGAACAGCTGTAGTAGCACCACAAGATCTTCTTTTGCCTCAGCAATCGTGCATTCTTGCAACTGCTTTCTCACTCGCTTATCTTTGCCAGTCACCCACTGATAATAAGACACCATGGAACCTTCATTAGCATCAGCAAACACTTCATCTACTGGCTCAGTAACTCCACATTTTTGACATTCTCTGTCTACACAACACATCTGCTCAAGACTGAAGACTGTTTGCATTAGGACTTCACACTTTTTCTGCAACAGACTTCCCCTCCGCAACAAAAATATACTTAATGTACCTTGGACAGAGCAAAAGACCATCTAGCCATTTTGAAAACATCATTGAGTAGCTCTGGCCTAAAAACAGAGGTTCTGAAATGCAAGTTCTGAATTGGCCATTTGTGCAAGAACTAACAAAACTTAAAGGCCTTAAAATGTTGTGGAGGGGAAAAATCATTTATTGGACAAGTAACGCTGCTGTTTCTCTGAAGCAGATTTAAGTTTTCAATATTACTGAATATTTGTTCCCTTGTGGAGTTCATGTTCCAGTACTTTTAACCAGTTAAGGTTTTTTCTATTTCTCTCAACCAGAAAAAAAAAAAACATTTTCCCCTCAGCAATGGCCAAAATTAGAAATTATGAAAATTATGATACTTTGTGCATAAGCAACAGAAGACCGAGAATCATTTTCTCCATTTTCACAAACTATGACTATTATTCAAAAAAATTAATAAGAAATTTTTTTCCAAATAAACAAACTTTATTTTTGATTTTTGCATAAATAAAATTCTGTGGAATGGCCCTAATGCTGGCAGCATGAAAAAAAAGCACCCAGTATATGCTGTATAGTGTTTAGTGTTAGGAAGGGTATCCAACCATCGAAACCATGCCAATGTAGACATTGGAGCACAGTCCTTGGACCCATTGGATCCTCTTAAACTATCCGGTCCGTGCCAGCATGGAACATGGATGTAAAAATGATGACAATGATGAGTTGACTGACCTATTGTCAAATATGTTCCAGCCAGGACTATCTCACCTTTAATTTCAAACTGTTTATGTAGGACTCCTCATCATTATCGCTTAACGTCCACCTTCCATGCTGTCATGGGTGGCATGGTTTGACAAGGATCTGGCCAGGCAGAAGCCTGCACCAGACTTCTGCAACTGTTTTGGCAGGATTTTTACAGTTAGATGCCCTTCTTAACACCAACCACTCAGCAGAGTGGACTACAATATCTAATGTGTCAAGGGATGGTTTAAGATGTTAGTCAAGGTTTTTACTCTGTGTGACCAGAAGATGGTAAAGCTTTCAATGATCACAAAATAATTGTTTGATTTCTGTTGTGTTATCTTCACCCAAACTATAGGTCGAATCCGTGAAGCTGACAAGAAACGGATTCTTGATGACGCTGCTCGTAAACGACGAGCAAGGAAAGCCTTGGAGGCCCTTGAATCTGACAACTTCCAAGCTGATCCACATGCTGATTTGAAAATGAGTAAGAAGGCACCCAAATTTGAAGAATACATGGATATTATGAATTCTGGTTGGTATTCTTTTTATTATTATTATTATTATTATTATTATTATTATTTTTATTATTATTATTATTGCCTTTGCACAGCTTCTAATGCTGGAGATGTACTACAGTGTCAGCTGTTCACTACCAGTGAACTAAGGTAACACCTTTTATTTTTTGAGCATCTTCCCGAGTATTCGAGCGGTTCCAAGCAGTGCTGTTTTCTGCAAGTGCTCCACTTTTATGATTTTATTTACATCGCTATGTGGTAAGAAGCTTGCTTCTCAACCACATGGTTCTGGTTACAGCCCCTATTTGTTCCCCGTGCTTCTCAAGATTTTTACTCACAGTTCCCAGGGCTCCGACAATTATTGGTACTACTGCTACCTTTTTCATCGACCACAACTGCTTAACTTCCCAAGCTAACCTGTCATATCTCTCAACTTTTCTTTCTTCCTTATCACATACCTTGTTGTCAGCTCGGAATGCTATGTCTATGATCCAGCATAGTTTATTTTCTTTCTCAATTAAGACTATGTCCGGCTTCCTATTCTCTATCTCATGGTCGCACTGAATCATAAAATCCCATAGGATCTTTGCATTTCCATTTTCGATGATGTCTTCAGGTTTGTGGTTGTACTAATTTTTTGCTGTCAATTCCATACGTGTTGCAAAGTGTCCAATGGACAAGCCTGGCTATATTGTCATGACGCCTTGTTGTTGTTCTTGTTGCTGCTGTTGCTGCTGTTGTTGTTGTTGCTGCTGCTGCTGCTGCTGTTGTTGTTAATAATGATAATAATAATATTTGACTTTCACAGTGTGGAAACCTTGTTTTTCTTCTCTTTGCAAGACATAATTTATTCAAGCATTACTTTGTAAAAGAAACTATAATTACCTAAGGAAGACCTGCTCTCAGTACCTGGGGTAGGCAATAAAAAAAAAAATGGTTTGTATTACAAACTTTTATGATTTTATTTACATGGCTATGTGGTAAGAAGCTTGCTTCTCAACCACATGGTTCTGGGTTCACTCCCATTGTGTGACATTTGGGCAAGTGTTTTCCACTATTGCCTTGGGCTAACCAAAGTCTTATGTGTAGATTTGGTAGATGGAAACTGAAAGAAGCCCGTTTTATGTATGTGTGTCTGTGTTTGTCTCCCCCATCACTCCTTGACAACTAGTGTTGGTGTGTTTATGTCCTCGTAACTTAGTGGTATGGCAAAAGTGACCAATAGAATAAATACCAGGCTGTGGTTGATTCATTCAATTAAAAATTCTTCAAGGCAGTACCAAAGCATGGCTTCAGTCTAATGAATGAAACAAGTAAAAGAAGATAAGTAATTTTGAAGATGCTGACAGGAGTAACAACAACAGCAAAAGAGATGATTACATAAATTCAAATACTGTGATCCATTCATACAGTAGAATATGTATATATATGTGTGTGTGTGTGTATATATAACGTCCGCTTTCCATGCTGGCATGGGTTGGACAGTTTAACTGGGGACTGGTGAGCCAGATGGCTGCACCAGGCTCCAATCTGATCTGGCAGAGATTCTACAGCTGGATGCTCTTCCTAATGCCAACCACTCCGAGAGTGTAGTGGGTGCTTTTATGCACCACCAGCACGAGGGCCAGTCAGGCACTACTGGCAACAGCCACGTTCAAATGGTGTTTTTACGTGTCACCTGCACAGGAGCCAGTCCAGCGGCACTGGCAACGCCCTCGCTCGAGTGTTGTTTTCCACGTACCACCAGCACAAGTGCCAATAAGGTTACACTGGTAACGATCACACTCGAATGGTGCTTTTTATATGCCACCAGCACAGAGGCCAGTCAGTGGCCCTGGTAACGATCACACTAGGATGGTGCTCTTAGCGCTCCACTAGCACGGATGCCAGTCATGCGGCACTGTCATCGAATTTGATTTCGATTTCACTTGCCTCAACAGGTCTTCACAAGCAGAGTTTAGTGTCCAATGAAAGAAAGATACGCCTAAGGGAGCTGGTTACACCACTGGCATAGGCCACATGTTATGGTCTCACTTGGCTTGCCGGGTCTTCTCAAGCACAGCATATTTCCAAATGTCTTGGTCACTAGTCATTACCTCAGTGAGGCCTAATGTTTGAAGGTCATGTTTCACCACCTCATCCCAGGTCTTCCCGGGTCTACCTCTTCCACAGGTTCCCTCAAATGCTAGGGTGTGGCACTTTTTCACACAGCTATCCTCATCCATTCTCACCACATGTCTATACCAGCGCAATCGTCTCTCTTGCACACCACATCTGATGCTTCTTAGGTCCAACTTTTCTCTCAAGGCACTTATACTCTGTTGAGTATGCACACTGACATTACACATCCAGCGGAGCATACTGGCTTTGTTCCTTGCAAGCTTACACATGTCCTCAGCAGTCACGGCCCATGTTTCACTGCCATGTAGCATGGCGGTTCGTACACATGTGTCATACAGTCTGCCTTTTACTCTGAGTGAGAGGCTCTTTGCCACCAGCAGTGGTAGGAGTTCTCTGAACTTTGCCCAGGCTATTCTTATTCTAGCAGCTACACTTTCAGAGCACCCACCCGGCTACTAACTTGGTCACCTAGGTAACGGAAGTTATTAACTACTTGTAGTTTTTCTCCCTGGAATGAGATAGAGGTTGTTCTCTGCACATTTTCAGTGTTTATAGCCCCTGAGCATTTACCACATACAAAAACTATCTTCCCGGTTAGCCTTCCTTTGATATAGCTGCACCTCTTATGTGTCCATAGCTTACACTGGGTACATCTTATAGAGTTTCTACCTACGCCTTTTCTCCAGATCGAGCAGGGCCATCTACCTGAAGGGGTTTGTGGTTTGACTGCCTTTCTACTTATTAGGACTCTAAGGCCCTTCGATTCTAACCCTTGCTTCCACACCTGAAACTTCTCTAGTTCTGATACTGACTTGGCAATTAGAGCAAGATCATCCACATAGAGGAGCTCCCAGGGGCATCCTGTCTTGAATTCCTGTGTTATTGCCTGGAGGACTATGATAAATAGGAGGGGGCTGAGGACTGAACCTTGGTAGACCCCTACCTCTACCCAGAATTCTTCACTGTACTCGTTGCCTCACCTTACTGACAGCGTCCCTGTACATGGCTCGCACATCTCTCACTAACCATTCTTCTATCCATAGTTTCCTCATTGACCACTAGATGAGGGATCGGGGGACCCTGTCAAAGGCTTTCTCCATGTCAACGAAAGCCAGGTACAGAGGTTTATCCTTGGCTAGGTATTTCTCCTGCAGCTGTCTTACCAGAAATATAGCATCAGTGGTGCTTTTCGCAGGCACGAACCCAAACTGCATCACGTCTAAACTGACCCGCTCCCTGAGTAGTTGGGCTTTGACCCTCTCCGTGACTTTCATTACCTGATCTAACAACTTGATACCCCTGTAATTATTTGTATCTAAAGCATCACCTTTGTAACAGTTGACTATGGTGCTGCTACACCAGTCATTGGGTATGACTCCTTCGTGTATCACCTGGTTAACTATACGGGTGACTAGGCTATACTGACACTGCCAGATATTTTGAGCATCCCTGCAGTGATTCCTGAAGGGCCAGGGGCTTTCCCTGTCTTCATACTCTTAATAGCTTTATCTACCATGGTACTGTCAACTCAAATCGCTGGTCCCTCTGTTGGGACGACATTCGGCAGACTCTCTTTCTCCCATTCATTCTCTTTATTGAGCAACCTTTCATAGTGGCATCTCCAAACCTCTTTCTTTGCAGCCTTGTTTAGTGCAAGTGAACCATCATCCATGCAGACACATTTCTCTCTTACAACATCACGATTCTCTCTCACACACTGTCTTGCAACATGAAATACCTGAAGTCTTTGATCTACATGGCGCAGAATATTGACAAATTTTTTGTTATCTGCTTCCCCTCTGGCTAAATAAACCGGTCTCCTAGCTTCCCTTCTGGCAGTCTGATACAATTCCCTGCTACCTCCATTCTTCCAATTATTTTTATATACAGTAAATTAATTTTGGTTAGTTTATATTAAAATTAAAGTTAATTATATTGTATTTATAATTTCAGTTTAACTTAAAACTTCGTTTAAATTGTATTTTAAACAAAAGATTTGTTAAGATAAGCTTTGCATTTAATATTTCTGTTAGTTTATATTCTAATAAACATAAAGTTAATAATGTCACGCTTATAATTATATATAAGAGCTGGCTACACCAGCAGAGGTAGGAGTTCTCTGAACTTTGCCCAGGCTATTCTTATTCTAGCAACTACACTTTCAGAGCACCCTCCCCCACTACTAACCTGGTCACTTAGATAGCGGAAGCTATCTCCCTGGAATGTGGCAGAAGTTGTTTTCTGCATATTTACAGTGTTTATAGCTCCTGAACATCTACTACATACAAAAACTAACTTCCTAGTTAACCTTCCTTTGATATTGTTGCACCTCTTATGTGTCCATAGCTTGCACTGGGTGCATCTTATAGAGTTTCTACCTACACCTTTTCTACAGATCGAGCAGGGCCATCGACCTGAAGGTGTTTGTGATTTTTCGACCTTCCTACTTATTAGGACTTTGGTTTTAGCTAGGTTGATTCTAAGGCCCTTTGATTCTAGTCCTTGCTTCC
>NC_069004.1:21834486-21853288 GCF_001194135.2 Octopus bimaculoides
TATCGTTACTGTTGTTTGCAGGAATTGGACGGAAGAAAAAGAAGAACAAAGTGGAGCAACTGAAAAGATGCAAAAAATCTTTCAATGCATTGTTGGAAGAAGAGGTAAGAAGTCTTCTATTGTTTCTAGTTAACCCTTTCATTACTGACTTCTATTTCTGTCCAAGCCACTATTAGGGGTAATTTTGAAAGGGGATAAAAAATAAAAACATTTACCATCTATTTCCTGTACCATGGTTTCAAGCTATCTTCAGCAAATAAAATAATTTGCTAGGCGCAGCTATCATCAGCAGGAAAGCCAAGATTAACATATAAATACGAGGCAATATTTGCTGCTGATAAAAAACTGCACTTGCGCAGTGGATTTATAAAATTATAACATGTAAGCACGAGGCATGTTCTGTATTGCCTCGTATATATATGTTAATCTTGGCTTTCCTGCTGATGATTGGCGCAAACGCCTAGCAAATTATTTTATTTGCTGAAGATAGCTTGAAACCATGGTATAGGAAATAAATGGTAAATGTTTTTATTTTCATTCCCTTTCAAAATTACCCCTAACAGTGGTTTAGATTTTAACTACTTCTTCTAGTGGGTTAGATGCCCTATTATGGCCATTTCTTATGTGTTTAAATGTACACTGTATTTATATGGATGATATATATATTATGTATTTATATGAATAATATATATATATATATATATATATATATATATATATATCATCGTCATCATCGTGATGACTTGCGACTGTGACCTTCGACTGTGACCTTTGACTGTGACCGTGAGAAGACCCGGCAAGCCAAGTGAGACCAAAATCCAAGGCCTCTGCCAGGGATGTAGCCAGCCCACTTACACGTAACATTCCTTCATTGGAAACTAAACTCTGCTTGCGAAGACATGGTGAGGCAAGTGAAATCGAAATGGAACTATATTTGTAGGCACACTAAACTCGGCTTGCGAAGACTTGTTGGGGCAAGCAAAAGCGAAATCGTGATGGCTCCTGTACCAGTGGAGCACTAAGAGCACTGTTCGAGCGCGATCGTTGCCAGTGCCGATGGACTGGCTCTTGTGCGGGTGGCACATAAAATACACCATTTCGAGTGTGGACGTCGCCAGTACCACCTAACTGGCACGTAAAAGCACCCACTACACTCTCAGAGTGGTTGGCGTTAGGAAGGGCATCCAGCTGTAGAAACTCTGTCAAATCAGATTGGAGTCTGGTGCAGCCATCTGGTTCACCAGTCCTCAGTCAAATCGTCCAACCCATACTAGCATGGAAAGCGGACGTTAAATGACGACGATGATGATGATGATGATGATGTATACATATGTATATATATATGATACAAGAAGAATAACAACCCGTATATGAATATCTTTCTACTGCTTTATCAGTGATTTATAAAAATATATTAAATTATTTACTGAAATTCATTTTGCCAGTTATCTATAATCTATGTTTTTCCTTTTCTCTAGCAACTGGCCATTAAAAAGACACCAAATTACTTCTCTGCTGTGGTTCCACCATCAAAATTTCCAGAAAAGCATTTCTGTGCCATTTGTGGATATCCTTTTACCTGCTGTGTTATTCTTTTAGCTTTGTCTTTTATTCCTTTCAGTCACTTAACTGTGTCTGGATTTTTTTTTAAGCTTAATACTTATTCTACTGGTCTCTTTTGCTGAACCACTAAGTTACAGCAACATAAACATACCAACACTAATTATCAAGCAGTGGTGGGGGACAAACACACACACACACACACACATTTGGTTAATGAGAGACAGAAGATGGAAGATATGACAATCTTTATTAATCACTACAATTGTTTTGACACATCTAGCATTGATCCCTCATGGGTAGGATACTTAACTGGTTCAGGAGCATCTAACAGTACAGATGTGTCTCTTTGGGTGATAAATAGACATAACTCGTTAAAATAACAGTTCTGCAATGTATCTTCTCATTTTGTGTAAAGGAAAGCAGCAAATTAAAGGATATATCTTTATTTATATAGAAGATCAATAATAAAATCACAGATACAAAAAAGAAACGAACATGCAATACAGTAATAAAAGTATTAAATATAACCATTAACAGATATGGATGTATAAACACCCTTGTGCAGGTTGTATGGCGCCTGTACACGTGCTCATACAAGCATCCATAAAGATGTAAGCATAGACACACATGGTGTGGTGCACATATGTTCACATAGTTAGTTAAATAGCTACTTGGTGTTTATAAGAATGGGGAGATTAAACCTAAATTTAATTCATCTTTACCTTAAGGTGAATTATGTCAACAGTTACTCAAATTCATTTCCACTGCATTGTGCAAAAGTGCATTTATATGCATGGAAGCATCTTGAGAATCCTTCAGAAATTGTATTAATGATTTTCTCATTGGTCCACGGAATAGACAGGGGTTCCTCAGAGCAGAGACAGTATCTCTTGGAAATGGTATTATATGGTATTGCATGCCTTACTATGAACCAAGTTATGTTATATTTAATTTTATCTTCCTTAAGTCATCACAAAATTTGCCAAAGATGTTGAATGTCTCTTATTGATTTTCTTGAAGCTGGTGGCATGGTTGCAATATTGATTCTTAAATGAATCAGCCATTGCTCCAGTGTAAACATACAGCCCTCCCTTTGTGTGCACAGTACATTTGTGTACAAGATTTGTACTCATACATATATATTATGACAGGCTTCTTTCAACCTGGGGCTATAGTAGGAGACACTTGCCCAAGGTTCAACACAGTGGGACTGAACCTAGAATCATATGGTTCAGAAGGAAGCTTCTTACGACACAGCCACGCCTGCACCTTATATAATCATTATTTAGTTATCCCTAACTATTACTCTTCCATTAACCCCATTCTCCTCAACAAAGTTCTTATTTTAGCTATGAAATATGCATAACTATTTGGGCGAGATATAGGTACCATATTAGTGGCTAGGGAAAGGATTATTGAATAAGAGATTAAATACTGGGCTGTGTAAAGTAGATCTAACAACTTTGATATAACTACGGGATCACATGACTCAGCACAAGTTACAGATCTAGCAGGTATTTACACATTACACTATCAATAAGGAATTCCCAGAAATAGTAGGATAGTTTTTATAGGGAATACACTCTATTCACTCTCCATATATGGTAATGTATTATTGTAAAAAGATAAGAAGAAAACTTGGAAAATTCTTTAAACATATAGGACTTTTTTATTTCTTTAGAGCTTGACTGTGAAGCAGTGAACTATCTGGACATAACATTGGACCTTGAACTTGGAGTTTGAGTTTATCATTTGCATGATGTCTGGTATATAAGTATATGATACACACACACACACATACATATGTATGTGTGTATGTATATATTTGTGTGTGTGTGTGTATGTTGTAGGGAATTAGTAATAATAGTACACCCCTCTCATGTGGGGAATGGAATAACCTAGTCACTATAAGTAAAGAGAAGTACATGAAGTACCAGAGTATATAGTAGGCAGTCAGAGATAACGTGTCTTTACTGGTTTTACTAAGTTTACAGTATACCGAGGTGGGCATTATAACAATCCAATATTGTAAGGAATGAGGATTTAAATAACTCACAAGGAATTAATAAACTCGACGAGTAAAGTTAATAGAAACTTGAAGAGGAGTTAATAAATTCACAAAGTTGGTGTACGAATTTTACGAAAAATTTTAGAAGTATAGAAAATTGTCAGCAGGTGTTCTGAATGACCAGCAATTCCTGGTAGTGAATCTATAAAGTTGGTGAAAGTTCTAAACCAATGATTACAAGTCTTGTCAGCATTTGTGGAGTTTAGGTCGGCATTCAATCTGTCTGCTTTCAAGTATCTTTCCATATATGATATCCTTCCCAATTCATACTCATCTTTTCATTAATCTTGTTCTCTATAGATTATTCAACAACTTCTTCAAGATTTTGAAATTATCTTTTTTGATTGTTATGAATGACTAGTAATTCTTGGCTCAAAGAAACTAATTTCCAATCATAGTCCAAAACAATAAAGTATCATATAGTGCTGTCCGTGATATTTTCGATTAAACATATGTTATTCAAAATGGCCATTCTCTCTCCCTGATTATCAAATGTGCATGCCCTTTATGTCAAAGGAAATCACTGAAATCTTAGCACAATTTATATAAAAGCAGGTGTGCTTGAGTTGCAGAAACAGCAACAACAGCAGAAATAACTGCAAGAGCAACAACAACAACAAATGATATTAAGCAACAAATGCTGCAATTACTGAAGTCATCAGGAAAGTCAGAAAAAGTGTTCTCGACAGACTACGCCACAAATTCCATAACAGAGTTCAAATATGAACCTGATGAAGGAGTTACCTTTGAGACATACTACAGAAAATATGAGCAAATCTTCAATAAAGAATGTAAAGGTTGGGATGACAAGATGGAAACACGTTTGTGCTTAAGAAAACTGGTGGCAGCAGAACATGAGCATTACTCTCAAGAAAACCTGGCATAAACTTTAATGACAATAGATATATATATTGTGTAAAATTTTTAGTGAAAAAAGCTCATTGATCAACACATATTGGAAGTGTCTGAAAATAGAAAAACACAATGACAAAGACTACATTACATATGCTGGTAGAGTTAACAGGGAATGCAAGAAGTTTAAACTGGAGGAATTAACATCATAAATGCCTGATTTTTACACAGGGACTTACTGCCAAAAAGAACGCAGAAGTTAGAACTAGAACTCGCAAAGTTGAAACAAAACCAGGTTGTAACCCTACAACAAGTGTCTGAAGAATGTGAAAGAATAGTCAAATTAAGACAATACACAGAAGAAATTGAACATAAAGATTGTTTCCAAGTAAAGCAAGTGCAAAATAGTCAGAATAGAGACAAAGTGTTTTCTAAAAACACAACGAAAATCAGGAAATAAACCCATGTTTTGCAAGTGGCAATATACACCTGAGGAAAAATTGTCCATTTAAAAAAAGTGGAGTCCGTTCATTGTGGTAATATAGGACATATAAAGACGCACTGTAGAATAAAGATGGTAAAATGGCAGAACAAAGGAAAAAGAATAAATAGTATGTCATTGGAAGAAATTGGAAATATAACAATAAGAAAATTCGTAAAGGTGAAAATCAGAAATACAAGTGTTGAAATGCAATTGGACACTGGTAGTGACATCACTATTATAAATGAAAAATACTTGGAAATATGTCAGTAAGTCAAAATTAAATTGTTAAAGGTAGCATATGGTGTTACAGGAAAAAGATTATATTTTTTCACTGAATTCATATGCAATGTAACATTTTGAGGTTAAACAAAAAAAGCAAAGATATATGTATTAAAATATTTACTTAATCTATTTGGCACAGAGTAGATGGAGCTATTCAAATTGTGGGATATATTTCTGTGGGGAAATATAGTTGGGTCAGTCAAAGGTTCAAATGAAGCCGAAGGACTGAAACAAAAAATTAAAAAATTATTTTCAGATGTTTTTTCGGAAGAACTGGGTTGTTGTACAAAAACAAAAGCTAAGATTGTTGTAAAACAAGATGCAACATCAGTTTTTAGACTAAAACAGAATGTACCATTTGATCAGGTTAACAAAGAACTTGAAAGACTGGAAAGTCTTGATATAATTGTAAAGACAGACCACACAGACTGGGCAGCACCGACAGTTTACGTGAAAAAGAAGAATAACAAACTAAGAGTCTGTGCAGATTCTTCAACTGGGTTGAATGATTGTCTAGTTGCACATAACTACCCATTGCCCATTCTGGAGGAAGTGTTTGCAAAATTGAATGGAGGGAAATTCTTCTCTAACTTAAACCTCTCAGAGGCATATCTACAGATACAAGAAGAATGTGCTCATTTATTAACAATTAACACACGCCATGGCTTATTTAAATTTAAGCAGCTTCTCTTTGGTGTAAAAGTGGCTCCTGCCATATTTCAGTAAGTAATGGACGCAATGCTGAGTGATTGTGATTTCGCTATCATCTATCTAGACGATATTTTGATAAAGAGTGAAACGGAAGAAAAAAAAACATATGGAACATGTTAAGAGTATTTGAGAAAATAAGAAAATGCAGGTTCAAGTTAACAGAGGGAAAATGTCAGTTCTTGTTGAATAAAATCAAATACTTAGGACAAGTAATTGACAAAAACTGTAGAAAACTGGATGCATCAAGAGCAACAGCGATAAAGAATATGCCCACACCAAAAAATGTAACTATGCTGCAAGCATTCTTGAGTTTGGTAAACTATTACCAAATTTACATTCCAAACATACATAATGTAAGGGCCCCACTCAATGATCTGTTGAAAAAGAATACAGAATGGTGTTGGATGAATAAGTGCCAGAAGACATTCAAGGAATTGAAAAGTATTTTAACTTTGGACCTATTACTGACACATTTTGATCCAAAGTTGGATACTCTACTGGCTACAGATGCAAGCGAGTATGGTGCAGGAGCCATACTCCTGCACAAATACGACAATGGCAGTAAAAAAGCTATAGCTCATGTGTCAAGATCATTATTGCCAGCTGAAAAGAATTATAGTCGGATAGAAAAAGAAGCATTGGCAATCATATTTGGTGTCAAGAAGTTCCATTCAGTAACAATAATAGATTTAAATTATCCTCGACAATTTTTAGTTTTACCAATTTTGAATATATCACTCCTGTTTAAAACTTCTTACCTACTTGACTGTTGCATTTCTAGCTTTGCCTTGAAGGAAGCTTTACTCCTTGGACTCATGTTTTTGTGCGCAACAATGTTATTAAACCTCCGTTAACAACACCATATGCAGGTCCTTTCCATTTTCTTACACGCATGGATAAATTTTTTACTATAGACCTTAATGGTCGTAAAGACACTATATCAGTGGATAGACTAGAAAAGGCCTTCATAGAGAAAACTGTCTCTGTTCCCACTGCAGACAACACACACAGCCAGCACACCCACCTTCACATTTCATGACTACAATTGGGATTGATCAGGTACCGGACAAGGATTCTGGATTATTTTTCCAGTTTTTTTACTTAAATGTTGAGAGTAGTCCAGTTCGTTTTTAGTATTCTTGTTTGTGAGAGCAGTCGAGTTTATTTCAGATATTCTCATTTTAAAAATCATCTCTGGCTAATCGTTGAGGTTTGCACTCTCTGAGTGCTCTTGCTGTTGTTGTTGTTATTATTATTATTATGTGTCAATCATTTACATATGTATCACTCAAGCACCTTAACAGTTATAACATTTCCATCTAATTATAAGTGTGTATCTTGTGGTGCACGCTACTGTTGTACAAAGTGTCTTGGAACACATCAAGATACACGGTGAGTTTCAGCATTTTACTTTCTTATTTCTGTATTCCTCTCTCTTTCGTTATATACGTGTTTATGTGTGTGTTCATTCACCATCATCATCATCGTTTAACATCCACTTTCCATGGACAGTTTGACAGGAACTGGCCAGGCAGAAGACTGCACAGACTTCTGTGTCTGTTTTGGCATGGTTTTAATGGCTGGATGCCCTTCCTAACACCACCCATCTTGCAGAGTGGACCGAGTGCTTTTTCTGTGGCACCAGCCCAGGCTTATATGTCCACCAGACTGATAAGTGATTAGGTGTCTGGCTGGTTTTCTGAAGTTAGTGTTGCAGATCATGAGATCTTTTGCATCACAGAATTCCAGTAGCCTTGTTCCCTCCTCATTCCTAGGACCAAAGCCAATACCATCATACACACCATAGGATCCATGAGAATGCTGCCCCATGTGTCCATTAAAATCACCAGCCACAATAACATCTCTGTCATTTCTTGTTGAGGTAGCATGCAGAAGGACCTCGTAAAATTGGTCCTCAGCCAACTCAGACTGTGGAGCATAGGCAGAAATAAATGTAACTCTTAATTTATCTATGACGAGTCTCAGCTTGATAGCCCTATTACATACTCTGACTACCTCAATTACCTTATCTACCCACTTTTCTGCTAAGAGTATGCCTACCCACTGCATTATTTCTGCCTACAGAAGAATTTGAACCTTTGTTTCTTACCTGCGAGAAATCTAGCAGAGGCTCCCATCCATCTTCTTACATACCACGCGCACTAACATGGCAATGCTCCAGCATTTCAATAATCTCACCTGACCCTCCTTTCATTGTGCCAACATTGATGATAGCAGCCCTAAAACTGTATACTTGGGAGTGACAGTTGCTGTGGAACATTTGTCAGCACCTGAAAAGAAGATCAGTGCAAATGCTCAGATCTATGCTACTTGCCAGGTAGCATAGAACTTTGGTACTTCCTCAATCCCATACAACATCCAGATTAAGGGCTAATGAGGATAGAAGTAAAGAGGTCATGAAAGTAGGGCATGCAGGTTGACCAGGAAGAAAGGTGGGGTGGCCACATAACATGGTATAAATTTTATGCTTATATATATATTTAAGACCTGTCAAGCCAAGTGAAATTGTAGTCGTCTCCAATGCTGGTGTCATGTAACTGGCACTTGTGTGGGTGGCACGTATAAAGCACTTTTCGAGCATTAGGCCTCATAGAGGCAAAGTAGCCAATGCCGGTGGCACATGAAAAGCACCTTTCGAGTGTTAGGCCTCATGGAGGCAATGACAAATGACTGAAACCTTTGGCATTATGCCATGCTTGACAAGAAAACCTATCAAGCCAAGTAAAATTGCAATCATGGCAGATACTGGTGTCACGCAAATGGCACCTGTGCCGGTGGAATATAAAAGCACTCTTGGAGTGATTGGCATTAGGAAGGTCATCCAGCCATAGAAACCATGCCAAATCAGACTGGAGTCTGGTGCAGCCTTCCAGCTTGTCAGCCCTGGTCAAACTGGTTAAATGATGATGATATGTATGTACACGTTACACACACACACATACATACATACATATATATATATATATATATATATATATATATATATGCACACACACACACATATACAGTCCACGTAAATGCACACTTAGATGTGTATAAGTAGCTAAGGAAGCAAGCCATGTATGTTTAGATTAAAATGGTGGAGGTGGTGGTTTGTAATGGGTTTGTGAAAATTGACTGTGCTCAGAGCCTACACAAAAAAATAATAATAGTTCCTAATTATTATTTGCTAAACAGACTTACAATAAATTGTAATATTTAATTATTATTAATACAATATTTATACACATGTACAGCATATTTATTGTATAAACATATAAGCAATGAGGAGGATCACTAAACTACATGGTCTTAGCAAGTGGGATGTTGATGGGAGAGAGGAAATTTAAGGTATAGATCGAGTTACATTTGAATAAAATAAGAACTTAGCTGTTGTTTTGTGAACAGGCTATAGGCCAAAGTGAATGATAATAACAAACTATTCTTCAAATAGTTAAAATACTGTCATGGGTTAGGTGAATACTAATTCATCTTTCCATCATTTTACTAAATCGTCTTCCCATCATCTTTGAGGCCTCTGAGTAGTCTTTTCCAATCTCTTGGATACCTCTCTGCAACTTTGTGTTTTCACCTGTTGTCTGACAATAGAGAGTTAGGGGAGTCTTCAGTCTTGCTAAGGGTAACCTCTCTAGTGCTGGGTGGGTGGGTGAAAATCTAATTGAGTACTATGTATACATCTAAGACTATGGCAGCTGAAGGTGATCAAAGAGTAAACCAATCAAAATGAAGAGGTGTAAATATTTGTAAAATATACATTCTAAAGATGAAGTTAATTAAAAGTTTGATGGGAAATTATTATTGAACTTGTAATTTAATTTTATTTTCTTACTCATTTAGATGCCTAAAATATACTGCATGATGAGCTGATGATGAAGTTCAGAAGGAGCCATATTTAAAGGTGTCATTTGAAGCCACTGGAGTAAAATGTAACAGAATATGACCAACAGATACACAGTCCATTCCATTTGCCTGCACACATCAGATGAAGAAAAAAAAGAGGAATAAACAACAGAATTGGTGATTTTTATTACAAGCTACTTTTGCTGTTTTAAATGTGATGAAAATATCAGGCAAAACAGCAAAATATAACATTGTTGCTGTTTCATACTAAACTCAATTAGTGATGAGGAAGTGATGAGAAACAGTTTTTTAATCTAAAGTTGGAATCTATCTGACATTGTAAATAACAGCTTTCTTTTTTGTTTTTCAATAAACCAAATAATCTTAAAAGATTCTCAATGACTTCAGTACTTGATGTTATTTTAACCCTTTAGCATTCAGATTATCCTGTCAAATGTAATGCTTATTTATTCATATTGTTTGGAATTAGTCATGCATTACCTTGTAACTTAGAGTTATTTTTTATTTATTCCATTTGTCTTCACAGGGCAGAAAACCCAAATGTCAAAAGGAATGTAAAAACTACAGGATATCAGCTCTCTCTTTCTCACACACACACACACACATAAACACAAACACATATGTATGTTGTCTCAGCATGTCTTCATATTGACACCTTTTGAGCAAAAAAACAAGATGACATCAGGAAGGGAATCCTTTCATAGAATAATTTCTAAAGAAATCTTGTCCAGTCTACACCAGGATGGAAAAGCCTACTCAAAAATTGATGTTTACTCTCTCTCACACACACACACACACAGAAGTTCACACAACATTGGTCAACTCTAATCTACAGCAGGTAACACCAGCACAAGTGCCATTCACTCTGAAATTACATGGTTGCAAAATGAGCTTCTTACCCCGCAACTATATTCCCACTAATAAAGGACACATCTAAAAGGACACATGAAAAAATGAAAACAAACAAATAAATATCTTATAATTTATTAAATCCATCTTTTCTGACCCAGCCTTTTTTTTTTTTTTTTTTAAATCCTTTGCTATGAAATCTAATGTGGTTGGCATTGATCTTCAGCCAATCACATGAAATAAGATTATTTCAGTCATACTCTGATCCGATAGCAATACTCACCTCTTTAAGATGGATGTAAGTAGAATGATACCACTGATTGGTGTCCAATATAACTACAAGACAAAAGGAAATAAATTATCATAAATATAAATATACACAGATTTATATGCATAGCACATATTCATGATATCACATAATTCACAGGAAAACATATTCTTTTATTTGTTTCAGTCATTTGACTGCGGCCATGCTAGAGCACCGCCTATAGTCAAACAAATCGACCCCAGGACTTATTCTTTGTAAGCCTAGTACCTATTCTATCAGTCTTTTTTGCCAAACCGCTAAGTTATGGGGATGTAAACACATCAACATTGGTTGTCAAGCAATGGTGGGGGACAAACACAGACACACAAAAAAATATATATATATAAATTATACGACAGGCTTCTTTCAGTTTCCGTCTACCAAATCCACTCACAAGGATTTGGTCGGTCTGAGGCTATAGTAGAAGACACTTGTCCAAGGTGCCACGCAGTGGGACTGAACTTGGGACCTTGTGGTTGGCAAGCAAGCTACTTATCACACAGCCACTCCTGCACCTTAGATGAACTTATTAACTCCTCAATCCATGAACCAAGTTTGACATAAAAAATTCTATGAAATCTCATAAATAATTATATGCACATATTCAAACAGGAACAAAATGCATATTGCAGGGATGTGTGAATGCAAAAATGATTTTTCTTAAATATTCTTTTATTCTTTTACTTGTTTCAGTCATTTGACTGTGGCCATGCTGGAGCACCACCTTTAGTCGAACAAATCGACCCCAGGACTTATTCTTTGGAAGCCTAGTACTTAGTCTGTCGTTCTCTATTGCTGAATCACTAAGTCACAGGAACGTAAACACACCAACATTGGTTGTCAAGCAATGGTTGGGGGGGGACAAACACAGACACACAAATACATACATACACACATATATAAAGAACATTAATACTCATGAGAGATAATAATGTTAGTGGCCACAAGGTAAAGACCGTATAGGAAAAATTGATAGATATATATATAAGAGTGATATATAATAAGGGTGCTGTGAAGCACCAGCTTTGCTAAAAATAGGAGTCAAAAATACTCTGAAGCCACAAAAATTAACACTAGATTTTCACGGGCATGGTTAGAAAAAAACTAAGTGAATAAGGATTGCATCTTACCTTTGCAAAATTGCAAGAAGGAATGCCAGTTAACCTGGTATGGCCAAAAGCACTTGATTCTCTTCAGCCAAGTCTACTCACAACAAACCTATGTATCACTTTAACCAATGCTTGTGTTCGTTTCAGTGCCCAAACCACATTGAGAAAACAAACTGAGTGAATAATATTTTTAAATATATAAAGAACATTAATAATCATGACAGATAATAATGTTAGTGGCCGCAAGCTAAAAACTGTATAGGCAAAATTGATATCTATAAGAATTATATATAACAAGGGCGCTATGAAGCACCAGCCTCAGTAATAATAGGAGTCAAAAATGCTCCAAAGCCACAAAAGTTAACACTTGTTATTAACTGGCATTCCTTCTTGCAATTTTGCAAAGGTAAGATGCAATCCTTATTCACTTAGTTTTTTTTTCCAACCATGCCCGTGAAAATCTAGTGTTAATTTTTGTGGCATCAGAGTATTTTTGACTCCTATTTTTAGCAAAGTTGGTACTTCATAGCTTTCTTGTTTTATATATGTATATATAAATATATTTGTATGTGAGTGTGTGTCTGCGAGTGCATATATATACACACGAGGGAGTACTCCCAAAAAACTGGAATTTTGCAGTATTAATTTATTCACTTAGCTTTACATGTTTACACTTTTATTGCCTTCAAAGTATTCTCCATTTGAAGCAATGCATCAATCCAGATGCGTTTTCCACAGTTCGAAGCAGTCCTGGAACTCTTGCGAAGTGATGCCTTTTAACACTTCTGTCGTTTTTTTTTTCTTCACCTCTTCCGCATCTGCAAAACGTCTTCCTTTAAGGACTTTTTTCATTTGAGGTAACAGAAAAAAGTCACAGGGAGCAAGTTCGAGTGAATAGGAAGGGTGGGTAAGCAAGGTCATGCCACTTTTGGCAAAAACTGTCTCACACTCA
Source organism: Octopus bimaculoides (assembly GCF_001194135.2). Taxonomy (NCBI): domain Eukaryota; kingdom Metazoa; phylum Mollusca; class Cephalopoda; order Octopoda; family Octopodidae; genus Octopus; species Octopus bimaculoides. The sequence goes on from NC_069004.1 coordinate 21,847,546, forward strand.
AAGCAGCGTGTGCAGGCACATTGTCATGATAAAACCACCACTTTCCACTTTCCCACAGGTCAGAGCATTTTTGTCTCACTGCGTCTCGTAAACACTTCAGAACTGCTAAGTAAAATGTCTGGTTAGCAGTTTGACCAGGAGGAACAAATTCTATGTGGACAATTCCCTTTGCATCAATGAAACAAATCAGAATCGTCTTGATATTGGACTTCACTTGATGCGCTTTTTTGAGGCATGGTGACACTGAATGCTTCGATTGCCTTGATTGCTGCTTCATTTCCAGGTTGTAGCCATAGCATCAGCTTTTGTCACCCGTGATGACCTTCGGAAAAAGGTCCAGATCAACTTCCAACTGTTATTTTAGTTGTGATTGCTTTTGACCTTCCTTGAGCAAGTGAGGCACAAATTTTGCTGCAACACTTTTCTTTCACAATTCCTTGCTCAAAATTCTTTGGCTGGAACTCCAGGATACACCAATCATATCAACAAGTTCTTCAATTGTTCAGCAACAATCCTCCAAGATCAGTTCATGAATTTCCATGATGTCGCCCTGAACGAGGTTGGTCTTCAAGTGACAAAAGACCATTCCTAAAGCATGAAAACCACTTGTAAACTTGTGTTTTGCTGATGGCAGCATTCTTGTAAGCTGTTTGAAGTATGGCAACTGTTTCGGCTGCCACTTTCCCCAGCAGAAAACAGAATTTCTTGGAAGCATGCTGTTCCTTCATTTCAGCCATCACAGAAATTGACAAATGGGAAAAGCACTGCAAAGCAAAGACGCACCATGTGGCAGTACAACTTCAGTCAATGACACCGGTTGGCAGACTGATGCCTGAGGGTCGCATCAAGTGGCTTCTAGCAGTAAAAGCCTGGACCACCACAGGCTTGTCCCATAGAGAACATTTCTGGTTACGTTTGGTTACACCCTTATATAATGTTATCAAAAAGTTCTGGGACTAGTTATGCTTAATAAAAAATAACTTATTTACCTAAGTTCTCATATAAACATTGGCATGCACAAGCTTTCTCGCATAAGATAATTAAGGAATTAATTTTGCAATGCAAGGTAGATACCAATCAAGATATTCTTATAAGTTGCCTCCAGTGATCTGTGCATTTATTTCAAAATCCCATTCAGTCTCATGTAACCTTGCACATTCTCCTCTAAAATGGGGACAAGTACCAACACTTCTGTGTGGCATGCTTGAACAATTGTGAAAATCTCTTCACATGAAGCCATTGGTTGCCTTGTTAACCCATAAATAAGTAAGTATATTTATATATATACAACATTAAAACATTGCCCAAATGAAATTTAAAATCTACCAATAATCAACATTATAGTCAATTAGGAATACATAAATTCATTATTAATTATTGAACTTAGATAATTAATCTGAATGGATCTAACATCACATCAATGACCATGTTCTATTCAAATAATGACATTTTTCAACAAGATACTAACCCAATTTTTACTTAAATCATACTCATTGTATTTTTACCTTGTTCACAATATGTAAAAGATATAAGATTGAAACTCAGAACATGAGTTGCTCTAAAAACTGCAAGAGCCAATGAAGTAGCCTGTCAATTACATCCTTCTAATTATAAAAAAAAAACAGAAGGGCACATCAAATAATGTAAATCTGGAAATACACTCCTGGGGTACTTTTGGCTGTACCTTGTTTACATGGAATAAAATTCTTCAATGAAATCGTGTTTTGTACATGAAGACCCCTTCTAATGCTAACATTTTTAGTCACCTCTTATAATACATAGGAATGTGGTTAATTATTCTGAACTGGGAATTATTGAATAGAAGAAGTGGATTGAGCTCAGTAATGATAACTAAAGTGAGGTGCATATGGAAGAAATTCTGGAAGCAGTGGAGAAGAAATTAAGAAGGGGATTGTTACTGAAGAGAAAAGTATATGCTGTAAGGTGAACAGAACATAAATCTCATTAGTTCAGTGAATGAGTTTGGAGAGGAAACCAAACAATGAATTGCAGCGTATGATAAAATAGAACCACTGATGGGTGTTGTGAAGAGAAATGGAATGGAATGGTTGAGTCATGTACTGAAAAGATGAAAGTGAGCAAAGGAATGAATGTGGAAAGGAAGTAGATGAAGGAGAAAACTATTGATTCTTCTACCCACAGACTTTGTAAAACTTTATGATAATAATTGTTTCTAATAAGACCAGAAATTTTTTGGAGGAATCAGTTGATTACATAAACGTCAGTACTTGACAGCTACTTTATTTTATTGACTCAACACAGGAAGGATAAAAGGTTATGTGTCTTTGGGTAGCTTTTATCTCAGAATGTAAATTACAGGAACCAATATCACAAAACATTTTGTTTTACAGTGCTCTATTGATTTTCCTATCCAATGGTCTTTGTGATGATTTATAATAATTTTGGGTAGTGTAGCAAGGTCTAGACTCAAAGAGCCTTAGAGTTAATCTAGCAAAAACCAAAGTCTTAGTAAATAGGAAAGCAGACAAATCACAAATCACTGCTCAATCTGTAGAAAAGGCATAGGTAGAAATTCCATAAGATGTACCTGGTATAAGCTATGGATACATAAGAGGTGTAGCAATATCAGAGAAAGGTTAACAGGGAAAATATTTTTCATGTGTGGAAGGTGCACAGGTACAATTAACACTAAAAATGTACACCAAATGCCAGGGAGGATACCTAGAAGCAGTTGATAGCTTCTGTTATCTAGATGACCAAGTCAGTAGCAGAGGTGGATGCTCCAAGACCATAACTGCTAGAATACGAATAGGCTGGACAATATTCAGAGAGTTCCTACCTCTGTTCGGCAGATTGTATGATGCCTCTGTGTGAACAGCCATGCTACACAGCAGTGAAACAGGGCTGTGACTGCTGAGAACATGCATAGGCTTGAAAGAAATGAAGCTGGTATGCTTCACTGGATGTGCAATGTCAGTGTGCATGTACGACAGAGTGTAAGCATCTTGAGAGAAAAGTTGAGTATAAGAGGCATCAGATTTGGTGTGCAAGGGAGACGACTGTGCTGGTATGGTCATGTGATGCATATGGATGAGGATAGCTGTGTGAAGAAGTGCCGATCTCTAAAAGTGGAGGGAAACCCAGGAACACACTGGAGGAGGTGGTGAAGCATGATCTTCAAATGTTGGGTCTCACAGAGGCAATGACTAGTGATTGGGACCTTTAGTGGTGTACCATGCTTGAGAAGATCCATCGAGCCAAGTGAAATCATAGTTGTGGTTGTTGTCAGTATCACATAACTGCCACCCATGCTGGTGGCATGTAAATAGCACCTTTCGAGTATTGGGCCTCATGGAGGTAATGCGGCTGATGCTGGTGTCATGTAACTAGTACCCTTGCTAGTGACATGTAAGAAGCACCTTTCAAGTGTTGGGCCTCACAGAAGCCATAACAAATAACCAAGACCTTTGGCAATATGCTGTGCTTGAGAAAAAGGCCCATCAAGCCAAGTGAAATTGTAGTTGCGACAGATACTGGTGTCATGCAACTGGCACATGTGCCAGTGGTACACAAAAGCACCGTTACACTCTCAGAGTGGTTGGCATTAGGAAAGGCAACCAGCCATAGAAACCATTCCAAATCAGACTGGAGTCTGGTGCAGTCCCTCAGCTTACCAGCCCTGGTCAAACTGTCCAACCCAAGCCAGCATGGACAACAGATGTTAAACGATGATGATGATGATTATGTTTCTGATTTAGGTACAATGACAGCAAGTTTAAAGAAAGGAGTTAGTACCATCTGCTAGTACTAGACTGGTACTTTATTTTATGGATTCTGGAGAGATGAAAGGCAAAGTTAACCTCAGTGGGATTTCGATTCAGAAGATAAAGAGCCAGAACAAATACTGCAATATATTATCTCTGTTACTAATGTTTGTATGAAGCAACAATGACAAGAACAGCAAAGTAAAAAATGAGAACAAGTGACTCACGAATATCTCCAGTTTCCATGGTAACATTCAGAGTATATTTGCATAAATGTTCACACTCCGGAGGAACAATAAGCATAAATGTTTTCTTACCAGCTATCATAGCTTGCCATGATGGGCGTTTTACTGCATCAATCTATAATAGAATGAGGATGGTGCAACCATTGAGAACAAGATGATGATTAAAGATTGTCATTTAGTGCAACTTGAAGTTATAGAAACATATTGTTTAGATATGGGAACACCATAATCATCACATTTGTCATGTTTGACCAAATTTAATTGTTATGAATAAAAATTTCCACTCACTAACATAAAGTCTATACATATATAAATGTGTGTGTATATGGTGTGTACACACATGCATATGTCTAAATTTAACAGAGCAAGGTATTTAAGAAATAATTATATATCTATGTAACTTTTGCTAAACCAAAGATTTTCAAGAAAAATCTTTGAACTCCCAATTTGCATAAAAATATGCTGTTTATGGTCCTTTGTTAATGCAGTTTTCAACTGCACAAAATGAATCTTAATTCACTGCAACATCTACTTCGTGTTTCCATCTATAAATATATTCATGACTAACTTCTGACTCAAATGAGTGCATTCGTCTCTCACTTGCAGTGGCATACATACCTATACTAATTGGTTCCAGGAGACACGACTTAGGTTGGAAAATGATTTAAGTCGAATTAACTTGTCTCTAGGCTAGGCTAGGCTGATAAGAACCATTCCCAGTTCTGTACTTTATTTATGAATGCATTTTCAATAATACATGGTTAATAAAACCCATTTTAAGCTTACAAACAAATAATTTTTATTTTTTAATACTGTACAGTAAAAAAAAAAGTAATCTAAATTTATGAATACAATTTGGAGGTGTTTACCATACATCACAGACGCTTTATTTATGAATGTGGTTTGCAATAAGACATGGTAAAATAAAAGTCTTTTTTAAGCTCAAAAAACAAATTCAGTAATTATTATTATTTTGCAATATTAAAAAAAAAATTGATTATTTTAAATTTACCAATATGTACATACAATTTAGTGGTTCTGTGATTTCATGATTTCATTCACTAAGCGACACTACTTTATGATGTGTATCTTAACATTTACTGTACATATGATTTTATATGCTTTTATTCTTATTTATTGTACAGTAACATGATTTTATGTGCTTTTAACAGTTTTGTAGTGATTTTATGATTCCAATCTTTGTGGTGACAGACGTAAAGTCAAGTAAAATGATTTTTTATTTTTCCATATCTTATTTTTGAAAACCGAAGTATAATCAAGAATGACTTAAATCAAAATGACTTAAGCCGAGGTATGCCTGTACTTAAAAGCAACAAGCTGACAGAATGGGGAAAATTCTTTGGATGCATTTCGTCCATCCTTACATTCTGAGTTCAGATTCCATCAAAGTTAGCTTTGCCTTTCATCCGTTTGGGGTTGAGAAAATAAAAAATAAATACTGTAGTGAAACTACTTCCCGCCATTAGATACAAACTACTATCGCCATTACATACATTCTTCTCATTTAAATATAAATAAATGCGAGCGTAGTAGAGAACCCATTCCTTGTCATCACGTGACTGATCATTATTCGAATCGGCAACTTCTTCGAACCGTTCCCGTCAGAACGCAAACTGACCAATCACGGCCCCTAATAAGGTCACGTGATAGAGTAAAATTCTGAAGGCATTTGGAGCCCTCTTAACGCTATATATAGATCAACTCATACCCCACAATTGGTCTCGGTCCAGT
>NC_069004.1:21853940-21868652 GCF_001194135.2 Octopus bimaculoides
TATATGCCGCATTCACACTCACACACAGACATACATCTTTAACGCTACAATAAATATCTCTGTTATTCATCTAATACGGTTGTGGTCTTTCATTACTGGTCATCTATGTTATCGTCGTATAACATATCATGTATATCATCATCTCTGATATATATATTTTGTGTTCGACCGTGTGACGCGTTTAAATAAAAGGAGTCCTCTGTTTTTCCATTCGTCACCATATCTCCTTTTTGAGTTTGCATGGTCGTCCCTTACAATACCATTTGAGCATTGGGGGGGGGGGCAATGTAATCAACTTAGCCCCTCCCCTGAAATTGTTGGCGTTGGACCAAAATTTGAAACCAATATTCATATACTTAAGTTTTGAAGATATACACAGACTTCTCAGATTTCATTATTGTAAACAGTGAGATGTTACATAACAACCATAACTTACAGCCAACATTTGTGTCATTAACCCTTTCGTTACTGTATTTCTTTTGAGATGCTTTGTGTTTCTTTCAATTATTTTAAATATAACAAAGAATTTAGTAAAATAACTTAGTTATCATTCAGCTAGTGTTAGGAACATAAATTGTGACTAAGGTTTGGTGGAAGATTTTAATTGAAAACTTATGAAAACAAGACATTTGTACTCAGAGCTGGTTTCAGCTCGGTTGGTAACAAAACAGTTAAGGCCACCACTGTGGTATCATTTAAACTACTTGTACTGTCTTATTACAATCAGTACTCATCTGTGTCACTGAAACATTACCAAAATGTTTCCCAACATGACTACTGAGTTATTATTGGTGTTGATGTGTTTATGCCCCCCAAACTTAGCAGATTGGCAAAAGAGACCAATGTTCCAGGCATAAAAACAAAAAACAGGTACTGGTGTCAATTCATTCGACTAAAAATTCTTCAAGGCAGTGCCCTAGCATGGCCACAGCCTAATAAATGAAACAATTAAAAAGTACATTATTTACATTTGACGGATATTTGTCCTCATCTTATTTGTTGTTAACACATTTTGGCTGATATACCCTCCAGCCTTCTTCAGGTGTCTTGCGGAAATTTCGAACCAAGCTTCTCATTCCTAAGGTATTTTTCAATGTAAGAATTGTTGTTGTTGTTGTTTAGGTCACTGTTTGGAATCGAAATCGGAATCTTGGGGTTAGTAGCCTGCGCTCTTAACCACTACCCCATATGGCGTAGTGGTTAAGAGCGCGGGCTACTAACCCCAAGATTCTGAGTTCGATTCCAGGCAGTGACCTGAATAATAAAAATAATAACATCAAAAAATACCTTAGGAATGAGAACCCAGGTTCGAAATTTACCCACACACCTGAAGAAGGCTGGAGGGTACATCAGCTGAAACGTTGTGTTAACAACAAACAAGATGAGGACAAATATCCGTCAAATGTAAAAAATGTAAATAATTCCATATCTCTTAAATATAGAACTAAATTAAAAAGTAATAGGTAAAAGGAACCCCAGAACTAATAAGACTGCTTACTCAGTTTCCATGGAGATCAAGACTACAACAGTACACTTGAATGTGATGCTGGTCAATTGCAGGGTTCAAGGCCAGCAACTTTTGAGGGGAGGAAGAAGCAAGTTGATTACAGAGATTGCCATGTTGGGTGACACATATGGCAGTCAAAGTAGTTGAACAGAAATGGAGTGAAGCCACCCTCAATGCATTGCTCCATCATAGGTCTACGAAGGTCCCTGTCAATAATCTGGGGCTAGTTTATCTTGAGACATCCACTAAAGGACTTGGTGAGATTGACATGTTGGAGAAAACATAATTGAGAGATAACTAAGGTAGAGAACCCAAATTCCATTTTCGATACCAGCTCAAGGCCGCTCTCCTCCACTGTTCCATTGACCCAAATACCTGGGAGACAATCACCAAGGACCACCCAAGATGGCAGCATGTCATCATCAAGGGAACAGATAAGAAAGAAAATAACAGACGTCAAGAGGCAGAGATCAGATGTTGAAGTGACAAAGTGCAATTCACACATCCTCATCCCCTGCCAACCTTCCCTTGCAATAAATGCTCCTGGTTCTTCTATACCACCCTTGGCCTGAACAGCCACATCCGGCACAAGCACCCATCACACCATTAGGATGAAGATGCTCAATTACTCGCTACAGATTAAGTACTTGGACACAAGTTAATGCCAATGATGATGACATGTGAGAAGGATTTAAATGCCTGCAATAGAATGAGCTCTGCTAAAAGAATTACTGAAGTACTATATGATGGATTACACTGGATCAGGTATAAGGTCTGATACTTACATGAATGTGAGCACCCTTGCCAAATCCACCCATAAAAATCCAATCCACTGAAGTTGTTTCTGAATCCCCTGGCAGAAAATAAGGTTTCTCATAATGCTTCCTCAATTCAACAGAAATTTCTGGATCACAATTGCTCCTTAGAAGAAGAAAAAGAAAATTAGTTTTAAGTAACAAAATATAACTAAATGACTGTTGTGGTGAGAGTCATTGACACCCCTGGGGGATTGGAAGAATAGACTAGCCGAACTCTTATAAGAGTAGAGGTTGGTAGTAGTGAGTAGAGAGCGTTTTGGTAGTCTCGTAAAGTATGCTGTGTGAACACATTGATCAAATCTCTGCTGCGTAATTTATATATCTAACGTGTGTACAAGGATATAAAAGTGGTGACAAGATATTCGAAGCTTGTGTCGGGTGTTTAAATTTTTTTTTTTTTGGTACGTAACCAAAGAAAGAATCATTTTAACATGAAAAATTTGTTGGCTCACATGACTCACAACAACTGCAACAGCAACAACAATAGTCACAACAAATACAACAGCAACAACAACAAAACCAACAGTTACTGGAAGTAATGTTGAAGGAGTTTGAAAATACTTCAGGTTCATTCTCATCAGACAGTGTAGCAAATTCATTTGGAGAATTTATTTATAACTCAGAAGGTACTACTTTTTCTGCATATTTTAGAAGATACAAAGAAATCTTCAAAGAAGAATGTAAAAATTGGAATGATGAGAAAAAGGTGTGACTACTTTTAAGAAAGTTATCCCCTCCTAAACACAAAAAATACTGAAATTATATCCTGCCAAAGAAACCAGGTGAGATTTGTTTCAATGAAACAGTTAATCTGTTATCGAGAATTTTCACTGAAAGAAGTTCTCTGTTCAATACTTGTTCGCCGTGTTTAAATTTAGTTAAAAAAGATGAAGGTTTTGTCACCTATATGGGGTCATTAATAGAGAGTGTGAAAAATTCAAATTAAATGAATTAACTTTGGATTTGTTCAAATGTTTAATTTTTGTTTAAGAGTTAACAGCAAGAAAAAATGCTGATATATGTTCCCTTTTATTAACAAAATTAGAACAGGACCAAAAATTAACTCTACAGGCAGTGGCTGAAGAATGCCAAAGGATTATAAATTGAAGACATGACACTGATAAAATTGAAGAAAAAGATTGCTCTTAGATACATTACGTGTTGACCTGAAATGAATAAGAAAGAAAGAAAATGAATGTCAAGACCAAATCCATGCTATGGTTACGGAGGTTTACATTTTAAAAGTAATTGTCCTTTCAAATGTCATAAATGTTTTGATTGTGGAAAAATTGGACATAAAATATCACATTGTATAGCAAAGCAAAAAAAATTCTAGACAGAATGTATTGTTAAAAAAAATTCTAAGCAAGGATCAGAAAAGAAAATATGTGTCCATAAAAATGAATAATGTGAATATCAAGTTACAATTGGATACGGGCAATGATATCATGATAATTAATACAGATACATGGGGAAAAAATAAGGAAACCTAGATTAAAGGAAACTTCAAAAATTGTGCGAGGTGTTTCAGGAAAAAAATTGCATTTTATGGGCGAAAGGATAAGTGATGTTACATTTTGTGGAAAAACTTTGAAAGCCAAAGATTTTGTGTTGAAAAATACAAATTTATTTGGAACAGACTGGATGGAATTATTTAACTTATGGGACCTACCCATAAATATTTCTTGTAAAAATATGAATGGTTTTTCCGCCAGTACAAATAAGGCATCAGATGATTTATAAAAAAACAATTTAAAAAATTTTTTCCTACAGTTTTTTCTGAGGAATTGGGTCTTTGCACCAAAACAGAGGCAAAGAAAATGCTATACTGATTTTTAAACCAAAAAGAACGGTACCTTTTGCAGTGTTGAAAGAAGTCAACGAAGAATTGGATAGACTTGAAAAGCTTGGCATTATTGAAAAAATTGATTACTCAAAATGGGTGTCCCCAACAGTTTATGTCAAGAGAAAAATAATAAAATCTGAGTATGCGCTGATTTCTCAATGGGATTAAACAAATGTTTGATGCCATATAATTATCTGTTACTTAGTCTGGAAGAAATTTTCGCTAAGTTGAATGGAGGAAAACTTTTTTCAAAGTTGGACCTATCTGAAGCATATTTGCAGGTAAAAGTCAATGAGGAATGTTCCAAATTATTGACAATAAATACCTATAAAGGGTTGTATAAATTTAATTGACTCCCCTTTGGTATAAAGGTAGCACCTGGCATATTCCAACAAATTATGGACATTATGCTTGTAGGTTTGGATTTCGCTGTAGTTTACCTTGATGACATACGTGTAAAAAGTGAGTCTCAATGTCAGCATGTTGAGCATGTTAAAAAGGTCTTCAAAAGAATAAAAGAGAATAGTTTTAAGCTCAGCGAGGAAAAGTGTGAATTTTTTATGCCAAGAATAAAATATCTAGGGCAGATTTATTGATGAAAATGGATGCAGACCAGATCCGTCTAGGGTGAGTGCAATAAAAAATATGCCTCTCCCAACAAACACTACATCACAAGCATTTTTGGGGCTTGCAAATTACTACCACGTATACATACCGAATATGCATGATTTAAGAGCACCTCTCAATGATTTATTAATGTCTTAACGTCGGAATTGTCGTTAACACATTTTGACCTGAATTTAGGAAAAGTAGTGGCAGCAGATGCTAGTGAAAGTGGTATTGGAGCTGTGATTTTACACAAGTATGAAGATGGTAGCCTGTTCATTATTGCCAGTAGAGAAAAGCTACAGTCAAATAGAAAAAGAAGTATTTGCCATCATATATGTGGTAAAAAAATTCCATAAATTTATACATGGAAGAAGGTTCCATCTGCAGACAGACCACCACCTGTTATTGTCGATCCACAAATCAAAAAAGGGTATCCCTACTCATACAGCCAACAGATTGCAGCGCTGGGAAACAATCCTCTTAAATTACAACTTCAAGATGGAGTATATGCCATTGAAAAAATTGGAACATGCAGATGGTTTATCAAGATTGATACCAAAATACAGTGAACCACTAAAAGACACAGTGATAGACTTCTAATAGTGGTAGATAGCTATACAAAATGGCCAGACATGTGTAAATGTAGCAAACTGATATCCACAGCAACAGTTGAATTTCTACATGAACTTTTGCTAGATATGGTGTCCTAGATACCATAGTCTCTGATAACAGTACACAATTCACAGCGAATGAATTTAAGACTTTTTACAAGATGTACTCAATTGAATATATTACTACTCCTCTGTATCACCCAAGATCTAACAGGCAAGCTGAAAGGTAGGTTCATGGATACATTTAAAAGAGCATTAAAGAAATTAAGAAACGACCTAGTTGATGATGCAGTATTGACACAACTCTTGAAGGTTTATAGGATAACACCAAACCCAGACACTTTTTCAGGCAAGTCACCTGTGGAACTAATGTTTGCTCGAAAAATAAAGTCAAATTCTGACAAGCTGCTACCAGTAAGAAAAACAAATAGAGAAAAGACTAAAAATATGATAGTTTTTTAATATTGGTGTCAAGGTGTTTTTCAAAATATATAAAAATGGAAGACGCGGTTGGGAAGACAGAGTAGTAACAAAAAGAATGAGGCGAAAAATGGGAACATAAAAGGCATTTAAACCATCTAAAAAAAAAATATACAGAAAAAAGAAAAGAGATACCCATAGAAGTGTTCGATGACACCTTTGACGTTCCAATGCCACAAGAAATTGAACTTAGGCGTAGCAGCACAAGAAAGAGAAAACAAACAGAAGGGTTGAAAGCAGTGCCAAAACGGAAGAAATATTAAACTTCCCTAGAAGGAAAACTTCAAAAAGGGGGATGTGATGAAAGAAAAATAAATAAATAAAAATAATAATATTAACTTCGAATGGAAGTCAATCTCAAAGGAGGAGATGTTGTAGCGAAAGTCATTGACACCCCTGGGGGATTGGAAGAATGGACTAGCTAAACTCTTATAAAGAGTAGAGGTTGGTAGTAGTCAGTAGAGAGTGTTTTGATAGTCTCACAAAGTATATCATGTGAACATATTGATCAAAGCTCTTCATGTAATTTATATATTCAACATGTGTACAAGGATATAAAATGGATCAAGGACACAGACGTAGTTTCAGTAGAGGATCAAATCCCGGTCAGGGGATCAGTTATGCAATAAATTTAAATGAGGGCTGCTGAAAAGTTTCTGACTTTGGATAAGAGAAAATACAGGAGGATCAGTTAATTATGATTTTATCATTGAACATATTCCCCTTTCAGATTCACACACTTACTTGCAGTGGTCCTTTAGTTTTTCTAAACCTTGTAAAAGAACTTTAAAGATTGGGCCCCCAACCAAGCCTTTCACAATACCCTTAAAGCCAGGAACTTTTTAGCACCCACTCATATTTTCCAAAAGTAGTAATTTCTCATAGCAGCATGAAAGCTACCTTTTCCCTAATCTGTAGTAATAATTATTTCTTAGATTTCCCTTTCTGTAAAGTAGTGGTGGCCCTGATGATGATGATGATGATGATGATGATGATGCCAATAAGGATGATGACAATGATGATATGCCTGGTAGCAAAGAGAAATAAAGTTCTTTCCCATATCATATAAACTCATAGAGCTGGTTTCCTCACCTGGATGACATGCCAGTCCATTTCAGGAATACTCTGAGTGGACTGGAGCAACATGAAATGAAGTGTTTTGCTCAAGAACACAACAAATTGCCTGATCCAGGAATCAAAACCACAATCTTACAATTATGAGTCCAACACCCTAACCACTAAGCCATGCACCTCTATACATGCTTGGTATTGACTAGAGAAGGAAGAAAGTGCTTGTTTTTGTTATTATAGTCGTTGTTCTGCTTCACCATCACCCCCACCCCAACAGGCCAAATCAAACAGAGATAAGATTGAAAGCCATTCCACTCATGACCATCTTCCTTTGATCAAGTTTCATGACACACTTGAGATCAGATAAAAAATGTTTACTGGTACACACAAAAGGGAAGTATAAAGCCAAACTGCTAAGTCATCGGTATGTAAATGCACCAACAGTTGTTGTCGAGCAATAGTGGGAGGGGGGACAAGCACTAACATAAAGACACATACACTCACACGCACACAAACATATATAATGGTTTCTTTCAGTTTCCGTCGACCAAATTCACGCACAAGGCTTTGGTCGTCCCGAGGCTATAGTAGACATTTGCCCAAGGTATAATGTAGTGGGACTGAACCTGGTACTATGTGGTTGGGAAGCAAGCTTCTTATCACACAACCACACCTGCATATAAACAAATGATAAATTACACATTTTCAAGGTGCTGAAGTTTTGGTGTGGATTTTCTAAAGTCTCAAATTATATTTTTAAAAATCAATGACACACTTAGAATTCCTTTACAGCACAGCATTCAAAAAGCACCAGACAAAATCATAAAACAAAATATCAAACAAACACAACACAAAGAATAAAACAAAATACACACAAATGCACCAATATGTGTAAGCAATGATGACTAAAGCAAACTAAAGAATCTGCACATGTCTAGCCAGTATATAGTATGAATGATTAAAGACACAACTTTCTAAAATCTTTGCCTCCATTCTAAAGTCAAATTATTAAGCACAGCTGTCCCAACAATTTTTTAAAAATAACTTAGCCACCTCCAGTCCACAAACACTCCAGTTTTTATAGGAATGTTTCCCCTCATAAGAGATGAAAGATCTGTTATACTACAAAGTAGGCCAAAAGTCATGCACCAATACATTTGACAATTATTTATGTTAATTACATTATTTTTATTATTATTGGTGTTTCGCCCGTTGCTACATTCTGAGTTCAAATTCTGCCAAGGTTGACTTTGCCTTTCATCCTTTTGGGGTCGATAAATTAAGTACCAGTTGCGTACTGGGGTCGATCTAATTGACTGGCCCCCTCCCCCAAAATTTTGGGCCTTCTGCCTAAAGTAGAAAAGATTATTATAATTATTATTCATAGGATGGCGAGCTGGCAGAATCATTAGCATACCAGGTGAAATGCTTAGTGATATTTCATCTGCCTTCACGTTCTGAGTTCAAATTCCACCAAGGTCAATTTTGCATTTCATCCTTTCAAGGTCAATAAAATAAGTACCAGTCGAGTACTGGAGTCGATGTAATTGACTACCCCTCTCCCACACATTTCAGGCCTTGGCCTAAAGTAGAAAGAATTATCATTATTCATTTTGTTCATCATGTACATGTGTATTCATCATTATTTTATTCAATTTTAAAAAATTGAAGCATGTCTTTGACAATTCCGGAGTGTATCGAACTTATTTTGTGGATGACTTTAGGCCCAGCCCGTATATTATGTGTGTGTTTTTACATGGCTCTACCAACAAATCAAAATATTCTCATTATCATCATTTTAACACTCATTTTACCATGCATACATGATTTGGGTGGAATTTGTTGGAGGCAGATTTTCAATGGCTAGATACCCTTCCTGTTGCCAATGTTCCCCTGTTTCCAAGAAACACAATATTTCTGCATGACCAGACATATTTTCACAGAATATTGGAAACAAGAGACACCACTTGCTTGGTGATGTTAAGGCAAAGAGACAGTAACATACACACACACACATGACAGGCTTCTTTTTGTTTCCACCTACCAAATCCATTTACAAAGCTTTGGTAGGCCCGAGGTTATAGCAGAAGACAATTTGCCAAAGGTGCCAGACAGTCGCATTCAGTCTGGAATCATGTAGTTGGGAAGCCAACTTCTTACCACACAGCCATGCCTGTGCCTGCACCTATAGAAATAGAAATCAACGAAAATCCTGAGTTACTTACCATCCAACATACCAAGGTAATTGACCAGGATCAAACCGAGCCCTGGCCAGGGGCATTCCTAAGAACTGAGCAAAACTTGTAAAATTAGTGTTGTATGGGAAAAACATGCATTCTTCCAAATGGCTCAGTCTTGAACTAAAAAGTTTATGGAAGAAGTTGAAATTGAACATCTTCAGAGCTGTCCAGTTAGTTGTAGCATTTTTGATCAAAACAGGATGTCCAGTATATGCATATTTTTGCATGAAGTTTTCTGTGCTGATGTTAAATTCTGTTGGCACTGAATCCATTCCAAGACACAGCTCTTCACAGTTTGAAGCTGGTCTCAATACTTCCATCAGGATTTCATTGTTTTCAAGCAAACATGGTGAGTTATGAAGCCAATCCTGAAATGTTGGTGAAAGAACAAGACAAAGGGTGAATGCAATGACGATAATGTGATGTAGTGTTTTCTTCCATTGCCATATAACCATTGTCAGCTTCCTCTCTTCAGTAAGTTGCAGATGTGATCTAACAAGACAGTGGACCATATTAATATCAATACCAGAAAGTCTTGCTTTTTCATATATTATTTCCAGTTTCCTAGTCAAATCTAACAATTGCTCTGGTTCTTTTAAAGATGTATCACTATTTTTAGTTGTCTTTGAGGGTGGGAAATTTCTAAGTCTGTTTCTGGTTACCATTCTTGTGCAAAAGGCAGAACTTGCTGTCTTTTTGGAAGACTAAAAGAAGTAAATTCAACTTATACTGCTGGAGTTCTTAGTTTACAACTAATCCTTGTGTGTGTGATGTGTGCATGTGTGTATGTGCATGTGTGTGTATGTGCATGTGTGTGTACGTACATGCATGTGTAAGCATGAATGTGTGGGGTGGTCTTTGTGTATTCGCATGTGTGTATAGAAAAGCAGCTGGCAGGTGTTATGAGGATGATAGGAGCATGTCAATAATGTAACAATTAAGTCACGTTCCACACTCAGTACTACATTTCAGGCACATGCATGTGTGTGTGTGTGTGTGTGTGTATGTGTGCATGCGTATGTGATTCAAATAATTGTTGACTTTATTTTCTATCTAAACTCACTTAAGAGAAAGAGAGACAGAGAGATGTGCAATGAAGAAGAAGAAGAAAAAGAAGATGATGAAAAGAAGAGAAGGAGGTTAAGTGAGTCATGTGTGTGAACCATCAAATAGTAAAATGAGTTTGTGTATATTCAGATGTCTATAAAATAGATACTTTTGTTAATTATATAAAGGAAACAAAATGAACCAACAAACCAGTATGGAAAGTAGACATAAAATTATTATGTTGATGATGATGGTATATGAATGTGTGCGTGTTTGTGTGTGTGTGTATGTGTGTAAATATATATATTTTTTTATACATATATATATATTTAAGTGTTGGGTATGTTTCCTAGAAGTATGCCAATAAAGCACATTCACTGTCTATGGCTACCTGGTATCATCCACAATAATTACATAATTGTTGCTGGTTCTACTTCAGGAGATCTGCAGTGTACATTGAGTATAAAACAAACGATAGAGATGGAAAATGGAATACATGGGAAACTTTATTGTTCACAATGATTGTTTTGACACATCCTGCATCGATCCCTCATGGGTGGGAAACTATACAACTTGCTGTGGTGCACCCCTTGGTGCAGAAGCGTCTTGTCAGGTGACATAATAAGAGGTATCTCGTTAAATGAACTCTGTTTCACTCGGATTAATACAGCATGTTGTTAGTGTCCATAGTTTAAGGCTGTTGGGCCAATATTATTTTGTTAGAATGCTGGACAAAATGCTTAGTGACATTTTGTCTGTCTTTATGTTCTGAGTTCAAATTCTGCCAGGGTTGACTTTGCTTTCATCCTTTCAGGGTCAATAAAATAAGTATCGGCTGAGCACTGGGGTCAATTTAATTGACTTACCCCTTCTCCCAAACTACTGGCCTTGTACCGAAATTTGAAACCAATATATGAAACATTGGAAGATGTTGTCCTATAACTTATTGAACTGTCCTACCCATGTCAGCATGGAAAGTGGACATAACAGGATGATAATGGTGATGATGATAATATATGTGTGTGATGACAGTTGACTTGCAATCCCATTTCCTTTTGAGATGTAGTACTCCCTGTCATAGGTTCTTACAATGAAGACATATATCACAATGTCAAGACAAGAATCCATCTCCAAGACACTGACATCACGTGAATGGAGTACATAACCATGTAGGCAATGGGGGGGGGGGAATCACAGCAGCTCCAGTGTACACCACATCTTTCATGTGACCTAACAAGTGGGGAAGCTATGAATGTGGCAATATTTCATTATATGTCCATACAATACCCTGGCATCTGCAATGAAAGACATACCATTTGCTTGTAGTTGTAAGAATTTTGAGGTTTGACTTCATCATCATTTAAGCCCACTTTTCCAGTGCTAGTATGAATTGAATGGGTTGCCACAGTGCATTCTCATTAAATAGGCTTTGGATCCCATCATGTTCATATATTACCTTACATGGGATGATTTCTTAAATTGGATGCTCTTTTTATCACCAATCGTTTTACAGAATGTCCTGGGTACACTTTACCATTGTACCAGCACTAAAGAGGTTGCCATGATCTTAGCAACACTTAAGAGCCCCCACTACCCTGTGTTGCATTTGTTTCTTCACCAATAATAATTTAAAAAAAGACCCCCTCTTGCCTGCTTTGTCTCCATTTATTTGTACTATTAATTCATACTACTTGATAGGAAGAGCCAATGTGAGAGGATGATAAAAGAGAGAGACAGTTACATGATGGTTGTTGGTAAAGAGACTGGATAGAAATAGCATGAGCAAGAGAGATCAAAGTCTAAACATGAAACATCCCATAATGGTGGGGGAGGAGAGAGAGTGACAGGTGAAAGATAGATGTTCATAAATGTTTCTAACTGAAGAACAAAGCCTTTGAAGACAGAGGTCAGTCAGTTAAATTAACCCCAGTAGTTGACTGGTACTTTATTTTGACTTAACCCAGAGGGATGAAAAGCAAAATTGTCCTCAGCAGGATTTGAATGGAGAATGCAAAATGTCAGAACAAGTATCTCAAAGCATTTTGCTTGGCACTAACAATTCTGCCAATCTACTATCTTAATGCATACCAATAAAGAATTAAAGAGGAGTGGAGAGATATATGAGAGGGAGAGAGGAGTAACAATAAAGATGGGAGATGGTAAGAGAGAGAGATGCATGCCAATTATGACCACCACCACCATTATTATATCCATTTTACCATGCTTGCTTGGGTTGGAAAGGTCTTGTCAATCAACACTTCACCATTTGATGCAATCCTTTGCTGTCTCTTACATCTGTGTTAGACTCTTGTGAATAGTCTTCACCTCTTCATCTTTTTCCAGAACTTCTGATTACTTGGAACTCTTAGCACTTCTTTATACAACTTACACCTGTCATAGGTATCACTTACCAGCACAGTTTTTTCTTTTCTTACACACCGTTTGATCCTTCTTGTATCCAGTTTTCTCTCAGCTGATTTGTGCTTTGACATTTGTTCACACTAACATCACACAACCAGTGAAACATAGTCATCTCTTTCTTTCTCCAGCCTTCACGAATTCTCTTTATTCAGGGTCCACATCCCACTACTGTGCAGTACAACACTTTAAATACAAATACTGCATTTTCTAGTAGCAAGTTGACATAGTATATAATGTATATGTAGTGTCAACATTCAAGCATCATCACTATCTCTCCAAATGCTGCTGCATTTCACATGGAATTTTTGATCCTCCAAAGTGAACCCATCCCTTTTGGGCTGTAAATTTTGGTCTGAAAAGTTTGACTTGTAAACCAGAATATACAGTGTCATACAATCTGCTCCTCACACAAATAAAGAATCTTTCTTACTCTGCCAGCTATACTTTTAGAACACCCACCTTCACTGCAAATTATAGACTGCTGAGTAACAAAAGTTACCTTTTCTCGGGTGTCTTCTGAACATGAGATTTATTTCATGCGTACTTTTACTGTTAATTTCTGTGTATCTGCCACATTTGAAGATTACATATTCCCAGTCTGTGATCCCATGACATCTTCTGCACCTATGGTTTACATAGGGTCCAATATTGAATTTCTACCTACTCTTTTTCTGCATATCAATTCTGGTATTTGATTGGTACTTTATTTTATCAATTGTAAAAGGATGAAAATTAAAGTGACTTCCAGGCATGGTTTGAACTTACATACTATAATACTGTGTAACAATTTTTGTCCTTGGGTAGCAACTGTTATTTCCTATTTGCTTACTTCTAGAAAGTAAGAAAAATGGTTAACAGTTCCTTTTGTTACATTTATTCAAACCCCAAAGAATCCTTCTCAACACATGGCTATGATGCTCCCCCTATTACTCTTGTTCATGATCAGAGATGCACATATTGTCAGTCACTAAGGAACATGCTCAAGTGGTTAAGGTGAATTTGGTATTGAGCAGAATATTTGCTGTAATGATAGTTCTGCTTCAGCAACTCAGTGCTGAATCTGTCTGAAATGTAATGGAAAATAGGTCAGTTTCAAAACATTGATGTCCAGGTTACAAAAGCAAACATTGACGAGAATAGTTACCATTTCCTTTGATTTCTAGAGAGAAGCAAATAGGAAATAACACTTACTGACCAATGACAAAAAAAAAATAAATGTAACCAAGATATTTTACTCATCATTTATGCCACTTCACCACTCTTTAAAAGACCATAAAGGCAACAAAATTATATTTTTAAACTCTTTCAATACAAGCTCATCTTCAGTTTTATGATACAAAACTTCTTGTTTTAAACTTCCTATTTAAATTTATATCTATCATTATTTTCCTTTGTAAGAATCTTTTGTGTCCCAAAATACTGACTTGAAAAACAATAATGAATTATTTTACTTCTCAGTAAAATTCTTGCTAGTTTTCAAAATGAACTTACACACATTAGCAGTGCAGTATTTTGTTAAAGAGATTCACAACAGGGCTAAACAGAAGCACAACATTAATTACTGGATTGGTGGGACAGAGTTTAACTTGGCTCCAGCAAGACTTGAATTCAGAATCTTTAATCTGATTTTCTATTGTTTCCCCTGTTCAATAATCACATCATAGCTGATCAGATCAAATTAAAGAAAACTGTTTCCATTGATTTTTCAATTGCTGCTATAGGAAAGTTGGTTATACATCATTAGATGTACACCTGCTTTCCTATATTAAATTAGAATGAACAGAACGCACGAACTCCAAACTATCAACTCAACAATATTTATTCATGGTGGAAAATATACAGCTTTAATCTTGTTTGTTGAGGCGCCTTCTGTGTGTGAGAACATGGTTGTTGGGACGTTGATGTGAGCTGTCTAGCGTAAGTTCGAAAGATGGAGCGAGCTAGACACGTCCATGCTCAATCGCTGGCCAGTAAGAAAGAGACAGAATAAAGCGGGAAACGCTTGGATGTTGAATTCCACGCATGCGTGAGACTACGCATGCGCACGGCGTTACTACACTAC
>NC_069004.1:21869712-21883818 GCF_001194135.2 Octopus bimaculoides
GCTATAGGAAAGTTGGTTATACATCATTAGATGTACACCTGCTTTCCTATATTAAATTAGAATGAACAGAACGCACGAACTCCAAACTATCAACTCAACAATATTTATTCATGGTGGAAAATATACAGCTTTAATCTTGTTTGTTGAGGCGCCTTCTGTGTGTGAGAACATGGTTGTTGGGACGTTGGTATGTTGATGTGAGCTGTCTAGCGTAAGTTCGAAAGATGGAGCGAGCTAGACACGTCCATGCTCAATCGCTGGCCAGTAAGAAAGAGACAGAATAAAGCGGGAAACGCTTGGATGTTGAATTCCACGCATGCGTGAGACTACGCATGCGCACGGCGTTACTACACTACTATTATCTGTTGATTGCAACTCTTGATAAAATGGTCATTTTTTTTTCCTTCCTGGTGAAAAGGAAATGGGATTTGAAATCAGAACATACAGATCTGGAACAGACACTAAGGCAATACAACCAAGCTACTCCTCTAGACAAGTATATATTTATTGACCTCAGAAAAATTAAAAGCAAAATTGACCCAAGCAGGGTCTGAGCTTAGAGAATCAGAACAAATATCGCAAAAACATTTTATCCAATACTAGCAATTTAATGTTAGAAAAACCCATCTTCACCCATTATTCCTGGCATAAAGTTCTTGGGCACTTCTTCCATATCAGAAGTAACATTAATTAGTTTCCAGCTGGATTCCCAAGTCTGACCAACTGAGACTATGGATCTTATCCAACCATTTTATTCTTGGTCTATCCTTCTTTCTATTTTGTTTCAGTCATTAAACTGCAGCCATGTTGGGGCATACACCTCGAGGAATTTTAGTTGAACTAGTCAACCCCAGTAATTATTTTCTTTTTAAACCTGGTACTTATTCTACTGATTTCTCTTGCCAAAGCACTAATGGGGAAGTAAACACACCAATACCAGTTGTCAAGTAGATACAAAGACACACATATAAATACTCATATATATATATGACAGGCTTGTTTCAGTTCCTGTCTACCAAATCCACTCACAAGGCTTTGGTCAGCCTGAAGCTATTGTAGAAGACACTTGCCCAAGGTGCCACACAGTGGGACTGAACCTGGAACCATGTAGTTAGGGAGCAAACTTTTTACCACACAGCCATGCCTGTCTCTTAAATGAGATATTAGAACATGTAGTCCTAGCCTGCTGGATTGGGTTGAAGAATCTGTCATGCAATTCTTTCCAGCATTGATGTAATCACATGTCTGTAGCACCAGAGCTGTGACCTTTTGGTGAAGAAGTAGCAACTCGACCAAGAGAGACTCTCTGAGCTATGCACCCTGTCAAGTAATGTTATTCCAGAGATCATTCAGAGGAACCCCATTTCAGTTACTTGTATCCAATAATAATGGTATCAGTGACAATAATCTTCACAATAGCAATCATTATCATCGGTTAATGTTCCTTTTTCCGTGTTAGCCTTGGTTCAGCAGATTTCCCTCCCATGCCACCAATCACAATCCTTTGTCATCTGGTACATACAGTAAGTAACAGAGAAAACACCAAACCTTTGCTCACCATCATCACTGTTTAAAGTCCATTTTTCCATGCTTGTATGAGTCAGACAGAATTTGTTGAGGTGGGTTTTCTACAGTTGGATGTAGTTGTTGTTTACAACTATCGCATGAAGTCAAGGGAAGGAGACAGTAACACACACACATATTTTGTTATACTTGGGGATGGTCATCTTTTGCCAATTAAACACACACATTTATTTATTTGATCTTTGCTTTAGTTTTATTATCATTATTTTTTAAAATTCATTTGTCCGTCAAAGTTCTTTCATCACACACTCTGTAACCTCTTCAGTGACTCTCCATTCCATGTATCTCCTCTTGCCCTGCCTATTCCATCTTCATATATATATATATATATATACATATACACACACACACACACACACAGTGGGCTCCTTTCTGTTTTTGTATACCAAATGCACTCACAAAGCTTTGTTGGGCTATAGTAAAAGACACTTGCCCAAGATGCCATGCAGTGGGACTGAACCCAAAACAATGTAGTTAGGAAGCAAACTTCTAACCACACAATCATGTCCGTGCCTTTGTTATTGTACATATTTGTCTACAATTGGTTATCCTTCCAATTACAAGCCACTTTGGAATAGTTTAACTGTATCACCAACACTGGAGAGGTTATCTACAGCAAGATTGAGAAGTAGTAATAGCACTCACAATAATGATATAAAACAACCACAAGAACCTTGGTGATAAGATGTATAGTGGATTACATGAACCCTGGTAGTTGACTGTTGCTTGTTGTTGTTTAGCTCTGGATGTATCCTGTGAAAGCCCGTGGCTAAGTGGTTAGGGTATTTGGCTCATGATTGTAAGGTTGTGAGTTCAATACCTGGCGATGTGTTGTGTCCTTGAGCAAGACACCTTATTTCACATTGCTCCAGTCCACTCAGCTGGCAAAAATGAGTTGTACCTGCATTTCAAAGGGCCAGCCTTGTCGCACTCTGCGTCATACTGAATCTCCTTGAGATCTACAGGTGTCTGTGGAGTGCTCAGCCACTTGCATGTTAGTCACAAGCAGGTTGTTCTGTTGATCGGATCAACTGGAACCTTCACCATTGTAACCGACACAGTACCACGGGTCCTGAATAATTAAATGTTCAGCCAAAGACAATCTAGCAATGACCAGTTCATCTTGTTTCCTGGAGTACCATAGCCCAGACTACAACACCAGATAAGCCATTTTGGGTACTGCTTGAAGGAGAACTTTGATACTGCTTCCATAATAGTTTCACTGTTGACTCATTGCTGTTTCCTTTATTAATATCAGGTAGGATTTGAATGCAAAGCATAAAAGGATATAATAGCTCAATACAAGGCATTTTACCTGTAATAACTAAAAGATCAAGTGATGACATTAAGGAACACAAAGAAAAATTTACTCTCGACATTCTTTATTATTTTTCTTATTATTTCCCAAATTTCGACAAAATATTCATGACAAACACAAAACATTTTTAAACAATAGGTTGTCATGTGAGATAGAGAGAAGGAAAAAGAGGGATCAACAAAACAGCAAATAAAAGCATTGACAGAGAGAGAGAGAGAGAAGGAGTGTGATGGATAATAAAATTATTAGAATAAACAAAGTGAAAGAAGGGAAAAAGAGGAAAAAATATGTCAGAGTATTAATCAAAAAATAGTATTTAGAAAATAAAACAAAAACGAGTCAAAATAAAAAAAAAATTTTTTTCCTTTTGTTTTTAAAGCCAGGAGAGAAAATTATTGGAAAATGAAATTTAATAATAAAAAATAAGTTGAGGAGACTTGAAATGTATGGACGAAGAAGAAACAGCTTATTGTTAAACAACAAAAACAT
Source organism: Octopus bimaculoides (assembly GCF_001194135.2). Taxonomy (NCBI): domain Eukaryota; kingdom Metazoa; phylum Mollusca; class Cephalopoda; order Octopoda; family Octopodidae; genus Octopus; species Octopus bimaculoides. The sequence continues at coordinate 21,873,104 of NC_069004.1, forward strand.
TACAATGTGAGTACAGAGTTTTGCAGGATTAAAACAAAAAAAAACCCCCCAAAATATGTTAAATGTATGCATTAGTGTGTGTAATTTATATTCTTTAGCTAAACAAACCAAAATTAAGCAGTAATAAAATTAATTTTAAAATATAGCTTTGTATGCATATATGAGTTTGTGTGTGTGTGTGTGCGTGTGCATGTGTACACATTTGTGTGACTATGTTCATAATAAATAACAAACTAAAACATCAGAAATCAAATCAAAAATAATCTTGGAATTTTTAGCTATTTAACTACTGGAAAAACATTTTTAAAAACAAATAGTAATAATAACAACACTATTAATAATGAAATAACCCTTATGTATGCAAAATACCCAAGTACTACATGAACATTTTGGAATATTGTAGAAATAAAGAAATTAAAACAGCAAGACAGAAACCTTAGCTATAAAATCATTTAAATATTTTCGTCTATGGTAAGTAAAGTTCTCTATGAAATAGCAGAGGGCAGACAGATAGATTCAGGTTTAAGCTTATTTATCTCTACAAGACAAAACTGCTTCTAACTGATATAAGATAGATATATGTATTATATAATCACAAACATTCAAACAGACCAGGCAGAGTTCTGATATAAAAAAAAACAAAAAGAAAAAAATCTTATCTTTTGGTACTGCCAATAATTGGTTAGGAGGCTGAGCTTGTCTGAACTGAGAATTATTTATGAAAAAAATTGCTGTGATGACAGGGGCAGGGGAGGAAGAGGACATGAATCAACTCTGACATCAACATCCAAAAAATTCTAATATAACCACAATCATGAAATTTGTAAATTTTGAAAAGATTGGAGGGTGGTGGGTCATCAAAATTGTAAATTCTGACAGATTGGAGAGGGTGGATGAGTATGAATAGAGCAGGCAAAGGGCAATCAAAATATTCAAATCTGACAGATTGGGATGCGAGATTCAATTCTGACAGGCCAAACTTGTCTGAATTTAACTTGTAGCAATGTAAGCTGTGCAAGACTCAGATGTCAACAAAGAATTCGGTTCCTCAGACATGGTTAATAGAGAGTAGGAGAGGTAAAAGGGACAGCCCTTCTCTAGTAGTAAATATTTAAGTTAATTATGGATCTCCTGATAGATAGAGGCAACTAAAACTTGACTAGCATTGACAAAACCCTACTGGGTGTATACACAGACAGGGATGGGGATGAACTTGTAATGAAATTAACACACCAGAACAAGTGCAAAACAAACGTTGACAAATCTACACATGCATATATGTAGATATGTATATGGATGTGTTCATGCATGTTTATATATCACACACATAAAGACAATATCACAAGAAATAATGAGAGTGCTTTTAATCAGGAAGAGATTAACAATAGAATCAGTTATATTGAATACGTGTTCAATACTTGTTTGGTATCCCATAGTTCCAAAAGCGGGCAGCTAGCTGCATAGAGACGCGTTAACAAAATAAATCAAGAAGTATTGGGAGTGCAGGGTAGGTTTGTTTGGGTGTTGAAGGGGCCAGGCATTGCCTCCCACTGGTTTGTGCACATCCAAATCATTGTTTAAATAAAGTAGCAGAGAAACTAGAAAATATGAACACATACACATACTGTGTCTCAAAACTAATTAGAAAACTAATCTTAATTAAGGAAAATGATAATTAACAAAATAAAATCACAATCAAATAACAGACAGACTGTCAAGACAGCAAGCATGGATGGATACATGGATGGATGAAGTGTTTGGTGAAATTAAAAAGACAAAAAAAAAACCCCTTTTTTCTGGTTTTTAATTTTACATTCAAAGTAAAAAGAACAAAAGTTAAGAGAGTTTAATTTGAGACAAGTTTGGCCAAGAAAGAATTGTGCCTGTTAACACTGTATGCTACATTAAATTTCAATAATGTATTCTCATGTGTCGAGACACAATAAATAGCAAGGACCAATGGCTTTAAGGTAAGACCCAAAATATAGCAACATGACAAATGCTGTTAAATGATGGCCCAAACACCACCTTCCAGTAAAATTGCAAAAAGAAGTGCTGCCAACTGATACCTGGCCCAGCAAATGTGATGATGGTAGGGATAGAAACCAGGAAAAAAATTCTTCACAGAAGAACTCTTCACTCTGGGCAGTCAGTTGCTAATATTGCCAGATGCTGCACAAAGTTGTTTTTTTGTATCTTCCTCTTTTTTTCTCTTTTGTGTGTGCTGCTTGCCTCCATCCCACATCAAAAATACTGCCACTTGCCGAGGATAGCATCTTTAATGGCATCTACATACTGAGCTGGAACCCAGTACACCCAATAACGAGATGCTTCAGTTGTTCCAAGCTGAATTCCCTAAAAATTAAGAAAAAAAAAATTATAATTTAAAAACACTAATATGTTAGAGAAAAACAGTCAGCATAGGGACAAAAAAAGGTGGGAGGGGGGACACTATAATAACAGTTTCTTAAATGTTTAGTATTTAAACCAGCCATATCTGGTCAAAATATTCTACCTCCTTTTTGTTTAAACTGTCCAGATCTGGCCTCTCACACCTAACCATATCAAAATCTTAAAGCTATGAGATAATGCATGATTAATTCAAAACAATGTGAATATACATGCATTGTATTTTAAAGAGTTTTCTCAATGCTAAAGGATTAAATAAATATACAAACTGCATTTTCTGTTGTTTTAAAAAAAGCCAACAAGGAAGCCTCTATTTTAGGGGATATGAGATGACATTTTACGGGATGTAGTAAACAAAAGTATAGACTTTATATTTTATATATTTCAGGGGGTGTAGCAAACAGAGAATGTATATTTAACTTAATTGAAATTACTTTACAGGATAAAATAATTAATGAGTTCTTAAAAATGACTTCTACTAAGCACACCAAAAATTCCACATCTGTAGATGTAACCTGTAAGAGGTTACGGCCAAGAGCTGTACCCTCATTCCACTTGCAGCAATATATTTCAGGTTCAATCCCACTGCATGGCATACCTAAAGTGTCTTCTATTTTAGTTCTGGGTCAACCAAAACTTTGCAAGTGGATCTGGCAGATGGAAACTGAAAGAAGCCAATCATATAAGAGTGTGTGTGTGTGTGCGTGTGTGAGAGAGGGAGAGCAAAAGAGAGAGAGTTCTTATTTTCCTCACATTTGCTGGTTTGTATACAATGGCTCCCACCAGTTCACCAAAAAAAGCATGTCCGGGCTTCTCAATATGTCTCGACATGTCGCATGATCTCTGTTAGCATACAGTGTTGTTTGCTTCCAGTTTTCCACATAAACCTGTCTGGGCTGCTTGTTGCTTGAAAGACAGGGAGATTATAATTATAACCTTACACGGATACATGTGGTGGTGGTGGTGGTGGTGGTGGTGGTTGTGGTAGGTGACAGGAAAGGCATTTGGCCATAGAAAATTCTTCTTCAAACTACTCTCATCTGACCCATGCAAGCATGCAAAAGTGGATGTTAAAACAATGATGATGATGACGACCATATATCTCGGTTCAGCTTGCTGTTGTCAATCAAAGCACAATCTAGGAATCACCTGAATCCACAGCAGACCCTTGGATCGCTGTCAACAAGTTCCAAGTTTTGACAAAGTCATGAATAAGAAGCAGAAAAATCTAATTGATTTTACTATTTACAATTTATTTCTTAATTCCTCAATTTACATTTGCGTTTTATGCAGTAAGTCAAAAGCTTATAATTTTAGTTCAATTTATTCACCCACAACACTGTGTGGGGGTTCAAGTAAAAACAAAAAAATAGTTATTAACCCTGTAGTGTTTAATCTGGCCCAAACATTCTTTCCATTTTATGTTTAAACTGGCCAGATCTAGCTTCTCCTACCTGCCCTACTATGTCATTCTAAAAATATACAAACACTCCCTTGAAATCTTGAAGCTACAAGATAATGAATGATTAATTCAAAACAATGTGAATAAATAAGTATTTAATTTGACAGAATGCTAAAGGGTTAAATTGAGTTTTGAAGGTGTAAAAAATTAAATGTGTTGTGGGAAGGGCAAAGCAAAGAAAAGGTTGGAAACCACTGATGTATGTAGTTGCTTAACCTACAAGAAATAGCAGCCAAAACACACTTTACCATTTTAAAAGGGGACATATTAGATAATGTAGTCCAAAATATCCCTAAAAAGATATTATGATTACAGTGCAACACTTTTTTAATCATAGTTCTGCTTGATCAAAATTAACCTGGGATTAAAACACAATCACACCCAGAGTTTTTAAGGACAGAGACACACTCGAGTTTTGGCACTCATACTTTTCCACATATCCCCTATACCTACCTCCCAGCCACTCCAATTCCTTTCACTGTCATTTTGTTAAATGATGAGGAAAAATAGAAAGTGCATTGCCAAATATACTCTTATGCAAGCATGGAAAAAGATGTACTAAAACAATGATGATATATGTGGTTGTGTAGATATGTACATATATGTGTGTGTATTTGTACACACACACAAGGGAATATACACACTGCCAAAATGAACTCCTTGCAGACCGATATATTCAACTATTTTTCATTGTGGCCAACGACAGTACTGCCTGATTGGCACTCATGCCAGTGGAATGTTAAAAGCACATCCGAACGTGGGGTGTAACCGGCCCACTTATGAGTACCCCTCATTCATTGGACAATGAACTTTGCTTGTGAAGACCAATTGAGGCAAGTGTAAACAAATCAAAATCACTGCCGTGGCCGATGACAGTACCGCCTGATTGGCACTCGTGCCATTGGAATGTTAAAAGAAGCATATCCAAGCGTGATCATTGACAGGGCCACGGATTGGCTCCCATGCCGGTGACACGTGAAAAGCACCATTCGAGTGTGATCGTTGCCAGCATTGCCTTACCGGCACATGTGCCAGTGGCATGTGAAAAACAACATTCGAGCATGGTCGTTGCCAGTATTGCCAGACTGGCTCCCTGCAGGTAGCACATAAAAAACACCTTTTGAGCATGGTCATTGCCAGAACCACCTGACTGGCTCTTGTGCCGATGGCACGTAAAAGGCACCCACTACACTCTTGGAGTGGTTGGTGTTAGGAATGGCATCCAGCTGTAGAAACTTTACCAGATCAGATTGAGCCTGGTGCAGCCTCTGGCTCACCAGTCCTCAGTCAAACTGTCCAACCCATGCCATCATGGAAAGCGGACATATGATGATGATGATTCATAATTGGCAAATAGAAAAGGATATACGGAAAGCTAAAGAAATGTTTAACATTTAATGCACAAAACATGCATTGTATGAAAACGAACAATATTTTGCTGGTCAAAAATTTAAGACCATGACAAAAAGTTTAAATCTAGTATAAACTATAAAAATTCAGGCATTTATGTCCAAGCTTTCTCCGTGTCAACAACTGCCAGTCACTCCTTGCCTATTTCACAACAACAATGGGCAAAGCTAAAATATTGACAGATTTTGAATGTGGTAGAACTGTAGGGCTCCAGAAGCAAAGTCTTTCTCAACATGCCATCTCCAGTGAAATTGGTTGCAGTAAAACCACCATTGCGAACTTCTTAAAAGACTGAGGCATATGGATCAAAAAAATTGACCGTCCAACCAAAGAAAATTTCACCAGCATTGAGTAGAAGGATTCGATGGGACACTAGTGATTCATCAAACCAGATTAAGGCACTTACAGACGTGGAATGCAACTCAAGGTTAATAAAAACGACATTTGACAGAGAAAGGTTTAAAAGAGACCCCATCTTCTTCCACATCACAAAACTACTTGTTTAGAATTTGCTCAGAATCACCAGACCTGGGACGTTCACAACTGGAAGAAAGTTTTATTCTCAGATGAGATATTCCACTGGAGACTTTTTCAATGAGGCACAGTGGTGGAAGCTCTATCATGGTATGGGATGCTTCCTTGTACAGCGGAACCATGGAACTTCAGATTGTGCAGGTGCATCAAACAGCAACTGGCTAAGTTGGCATGTTGGAGCAGGCATCACTTTTGACTGAAGGCCCTTTTGCGGAGAAGACTGGATTTAACAGGATAATGCTACAATCCATAATGCTCACAAGCCAAAGGATTTCTTCAGAACAAATAACGTTTATTTCCTGAATAATCCTCCAAGTTCCCCTGACCTAAACCCCATTGATAATCTTTGGAGATGGATGGCAAGAAATGTTTACAAAAATGGAATGCAATTTGAGACTGCAGATGCTCTTTGCTAGGCAGTAACATTCTGGACAACCACCTGCAAACACTTGTGTCAAGTATGCCACGGAAAATTTTTCAAGTTATTTGCAGGAATGGTAACTATTGAGCCCCCTTGTTCATTGTTTTCATTTGTTATTTGTCATAGTCTTAAACTTATGATCAAGCAAAATATTGTTAGTTTTCATACAATGCATATTTTGTACATTAAGTGTTAAACATTTCTTTAGGTTTTCGTATATCTTTTTCTATTTACCAATAATGAATCTATAGTGCAAAATAGTCAAATATATCAGTTTGCAAGGAGTTCATTTCAGCAGTTCTTTCATTTATCTTAAGATTCAGTGCAGCAGTGTATGTGAATATGAATATATGTGTGTGTGTGTGTGTGTGTGTGTGTGCATGTTTGTGAGTATGCACATATATGAATATATTCTTGTGGTTAAGAAGTATCTGATGCAATCATATTAAAATCTACTGCACAGCACCTTGCATAAAGCATCTGATAACATAGATTCAATGCCAACCAAATTCTTGTCAGTGGAACTGGGCAAATAGAAACATGGGGGCATATCACACGTCATTGTTTTAACATCCACTTTTCCATGTTTGCATGGAGTTTGTTGGGGTGGATTTTTTGAAGTCAGATACCCTCCTTGTCCCTTATTGCCAACCCCTACCAGTGTCCAAAGAAGGTAATATTTCTCCCATAGCTGAATATGTTTACATGGAATGTCAGAAATGAAGTATATTGCTTGCATGATGGTAACACTCACAACTATCACATAATATCAAGGCAAGGAGACAGTAACACACACACACACCTCTGAGAGGTACAAGACTCTATTCTCTGTAGCCACCTGCTGTCAACTTTTCCCCATCTTCTAAAGATGTTTATCCAATTTTCTAGGCTGTTTCCACAGCTATCCTGCATTCAAAACTTACTTTATTTCTGTTATTACCAACCCACTCGATACTTCTATTTTTTATTTATAAAAAAGTGTATATTATATATATATATATATACACACACACACACACAATGGGTTTCTTTCAGTTTCTGTGAACCAAATCCACTCACAAGGTCTTGGTCAACCAGGGTTATAGTAGAAGACACTTGCCTAGGGTGCGCCATGCAGTGGGTCTGAACCCTAAACCATGTGATTAGGACAGAAACTTCTTAGCACCGGCCATGCCTAAAATGCATCAGCCTTGAGATGCCAAATTCAATCAGACTTTGTGGCATCTTTTATAATATTAAATCAGCTGAAGTCTGGAGTGATAGTGGGTAGGTGGGATGGAAACTGTGGAAGCCTCTCAGATATTCCTATAATTCAAAAGTTCCGAGTCATACTGATTCTGCCAGGAATACTCAGCCACTTATACTATAAGTCTATGAGTAACCAGTTTGATTTATTGAACAACTGCAGTACTCTTTTATTGGCAAAATAAGAAACACATTTGCTTGTAAACATCATCATCATTGCTTTAATGTTCACTTTTCCATGCTTGAATGGGTTGAATGAAATTTGTTGAGGCAGATTTCCTATGGTCAGGTGCCCTTCTTTCCACCAATCCTTACCTGTTTCAAACCTAGGTAATATTTCCTCATGGCCAGACATGTTTCCACAGAATATTGGAAATGATATTCATTTATGACAATCACACACTGTCAAGACAAGTGTGTGTATATATATATATATATATATATATATATATATATATATGTACATACACACACAAATATGATGGGCTTCTTTTAATTTCCACTTACCAAATCCACTCACAAGGCTTTAGTTGGCCCAGGGCTACAGTTGTTAAAAGGTGCAACACAGCAGGATTGAACCGGAAACTATGTGGTTGGGAAGCAAACTCATCAACCACACAGCCATACCAGTGTGTGTGTGTGTGTGTGCGTTGTATATAACATGCACACATTTATATATTGGCAAGAGATGGCAGAATCACCTCAAACAAAAATACCAAGTGGTATTTGGTCCTGTCTCTTTATGCCCAGGTCAACTTTGACAAAGAAAGTACTAGGCTTTACTGTGTAACATGATTTTTGTCCTTGGGTAGCAACTGTTATTTCCTATTTGTTTACACCTAGAAAGTATGAAAAATGGCTAACAGTTCCTTCAAACTTTTGTTACATTTATTCAAACCCCAAAGAATTCCTCTCAATACATGGCTATGATGCTCCCCACAGTGCTCTTGCAAATGATCAGAGATGCAAAGTGTCATCCACTAAAGGACATGCTCAAGTGGTTATGGTCAAGCAACTGTTAAGCAAATCTGTGGTACTGTGCACAATATTTGCTATAATGATATTTCTGCTACAGCAACTCAGTGCTGAATCTGTCTGAAATGTAATGTAAAATAGGTCAGTTTCAAAACATTGATGGCCAGGCCACAAAAGCAAAGTTTGAAGAGAAGAGTAGTCAATTCCTTTGATTTTTAGATAGAAGCAAAACGGTAATAACAATTGCTGACCAAAGACAAAAACAAAATGTTTAATGACTATGCCCTAGTATAGCTACACTCTGACTAAAACCAGGTAAAAAAATAAAAGAATACACGTACCATTATATGATAATCTTCGTGTCCTTCTAAAGCTTCTGTGACAACAGCTTTAATGGTATTCATGGGAATTTTATCAGTTCTTTCTGAAAAAAAAAAGTCACTACACAGAGTTAGATAATTTGGAATCATTCTGCACTACATTTGAACTTATCCATAATTATTCGATTAAAACAGATTATGAAATTACTCCAAAGTGGTTATTAAAAGTCCACAGATTTGAATAGTGCATTTATAATGCAAGAAATTCAATACACAAACATCAGAATCAAAATTGGATGCTAACATTATACTAGAATGTAAATAAACAGACAACAGGATAAAAATATATATCACTAATTTTTAGGTACAAAATGTTGGGTTACATTATATTTGAGACAATACAGTACTCAAGTAAATACAGTAGGTTTGTATGCTATGTATATGGGGGAATGAGTTGTAATGTTTGGAGCAAAGTAACAAATGGTGCTACTGTTCACCATGACATGAAAATAAATACACAAACAGGTTTAGTAAACTTATTTTGCCAGTTCTATACTAAACATTTTAAATTTCTCCCTCTGAATGACGGTTTTGTTCAAAATATTACACACTAGCTACTATATACATGTACCATTAATGCACATATCTATTATACAAGTGTACATTTTTGCATATGTATGCACAAAGTATCATCACAAATATGTATATCCTAACATACAAACTACACACATACACAAACATATCCAAAACATTTACATATTCAAGCACATAATACACAGTTCTAACAAACTGTACATGCCAACAAGGAAGAAGCTAAAAAGTGGCTTAACTAGAAATAGCAGCCAAATATCCATGAAAATCACACCCTTAAAAAATTAAAACGAAATAAAAAAGAATACTGTGGCTGAAATATTTTCAGATAGATTTGTCATGAACAAAATATTACTGATCATGTCTGTTAGATCAGAAGCAACTGGAGACTAACCAATGACTACTACCAATCCATTGCTGTACCTAGTTTAAAAAAATACATACCTTTTGTACCTATCCATAATTGATCAAGTTCTAATTTAAAGGTAAGCCGTACTTTCCCGCCAGACTTATTGTACATTCCGGAAATTGGTTGAGAAGGCAGTGGATATTTCTTGCCCTGAAAGCCTGGCAGCACATCCTCAGGCTTATTATATTTCTCCAACACCTTTTTATGTACCTGTCACAGAAACGAGATAAATCAATAAGACTAATGTTCAGAAATTATGCAAAAGAATATTCAGTGTTGCCCTTCCTTTCTCACTCCCACTTACATTTTGTCTGTTGTGTGTGTATGTATGTAGGTGTGCGCGCGCGTGTGTGTGTGTGTGTGCATATATATATATATATATATATACACACATCCAAGAATGTCAGGGGTTGTGAATCCAACCCACTAAGGGATAATATCTATCCAATACACTGCCGGAAGAATACCCAATTATAATTACACTAGTGTTTTTCCTTCAAGTGCAATAAATGGGTGCGGGTAAAAGGATATTTTACCCTTAATTTATATAGCAATAAGAAAATGGAAGGGAATAGGTGGTATTCATCAACTTGAAGACATTGTATTATGTCAATTTATCTGTTTATTTGTTAACTAAGAGGACAATAATAACAATATACAAACACATGCGACACACACACATATATATCATCATCATCATCATCATCGTTTAACGTCCGCTTTCCATGCTAGCATGGGTTGGACGATTTGACTGAGGACTGGTGAAACCGGATGGCAACACCAGGCTCCAGTCTGATTTGGCAGAGTTTCTACAGCTGGATGCCCTTCCTAACGCCAACCACTCAGAGAGTGTAGTGGGTGCTTTTACGTGTCACCCGCACGAAAACGGCCACGCTCGAAATGGTGTCTTTTATGTGCCACCCGCACAAGCCAGTCCAG
>NC_069004.1:21886189-21898125 GCF_001194135.2 Octopus bimaculoides
TATATATATATATATATATATATATAGAGCACCTGTTGCTAAGCAGTAGGGTTGGGGTGGGAGACAAAGACACATACATATAGACATATACAAAGGCTTCTTTTAGTTTCTGCCTACCAAATCCTCACACAAGGCCTTCATCAGTTTGGGGCTACAGTAGAAGATATTTGTTCAAGGTGCCATGCAGTGGGGTTGAACCTGGAATTATGTGGTTGAGAAGCAAACTTCTTACCACATGGAATTTCAGTTGTCATCATCTTTTACTGTCCATTCCCCATGCTGGCATGAGTTGGACAGTTAGACAGGAGTTGGTCAGCTTGAGGGCTGCTTGGGTGTCATTTGTCTGTTTTGGCTTGGTTTCTGAAGTGAGATTCCTTCCTAACACCAGCAACTTTACAAAGTGTATTGGGTGCTTTTATGTGGCACCAGCACCCACAAGCCTGCAAGACTAAGATCTTTTGGCTGAGTAAGGGATGTAGAAGACATGCCTCCATGCATGAACAACCACTTTCCCAGATTTTAAATCCAGTTGTTAAAAATATATCTCTTGTTTCAGTCATTAGACCGTGACTATGCCGGATCAGTGCATTGAAGAATTTTAGCTGAATGAATTGATCCCAGTACCTACTTTTTTTAAGTCTGATACTTATTCTATCAGTCTCTTTTGCCATACTGCTAAGTCAAGTGATGGTGGGAGACAAACACAGACATACACAAACAGGCTTCTTTCAGTTTCTGCCTACCAAATCCACTCGCAAGGCTTTGGTCAAATGAAGACACTTGCCCACAGTGCAACACAGTGGGACTGAATCTGGAACTATGTTGTTGGGAAGCATGCTTCTTACTACAGTCATGCTTGTGCCTATGTTGATTAAGATTTTACACCATTCACCTTCACTTTAATATAGAAAACATTCTTCCTTATAAGATTTTGGCCAAGGTCACATCATGTCAAAGACAGACAGTGATTATAACAAATTTTTGACCTCTGCTTAACCACATGGTCATGAAGAAAGCTTCTTAACCACATAGCCTGTGCCTGCACCAGCTGAGAGAAGAAAAGACTAACCCTTTTGATATCAACCTGCCTGAGACTGTCCTTGGTTCAATGATATAAACTCTGTTTTACAGTGATCTAAATTAAAACCTTCCCTCAAAATTTCATGTTGAGATATGTTCCAAACATCAACTTAATAATGACAAAATTATTTTACTCAATTCTTCATTATTTTCAAAATTAACTGAAACAAAAGCAGTGTATATCAACAGAAATATGGTAAGGAAAGGATCAATCAAATTATAAGGGAGGGCAGCAGTTTAAAAAAAATCTTACCTTTTGTTGAGATAAAGGCTCTTTTGAAGTGGCAGCCTCTTTGGTTTCATCTTTATCTTCCCCTGTGGGAGTACTCACAGAAAGAACATCAGTTAAAGTGGAACCAACCACAAGCATTTTGGCACCTTTGGTAACTTTTAGCTCCCGCAATGTCATATCATCTCTTGCTAAACCTGATTTTTTTTTTTTGGTGACAGAAGAAAGAGAAAATTTAAATCCCTATTTACAAAATTTAAACATTGATGTTTATTTTGACATAAGCTACGGAAAATGCACAAATTAAATATATGTACAGAATATAACATGTAACAGTATTATCAAAGGTTTACTCAAGAGGTACAAACTATCTATGACCTATACAGCTTTAAGGTATCACAAAAGGCCTGGTTGGAAGACCAACCTTCCATGTTTTTTTACAAGGCTTAGAAAAACTGAAGGATCACTGCAATAAATATGTGAATCTGAGAGGGGAATACGTTCAATAAAATCAATTAACTGATCCTCCTGTATTTTCTTTTTATCAAAGCCAGGAACTTTTCAGCACCCACTCATACATACTTTCCCAGAAGCCTTAGTTCTTTACATATCTAAACAAATCAATTTCTCATAGAACACAGTTTAATGAAATAATTCAAAATACCTTTAAACATAATTTTTTGCATGGTAGCAGGAACACCTAGAATAAGATAAGGAAAAGAAAAAAACAGTTAAGTGAAAAGTTCATAAAAAACAGAAGAGAATCTAACTGTTGTGCTGGTGACAACTGAAATTAATGGTAAGAGAGACAGAAATGTCGAAAATTGAGAGTAACTGTGGTGACAAACTATGTTGTTGTTTAGGTTCTCGTCAGCTCTAATTGAGAAAACCATAACCATTGCATCATTTATTGCTCTGTACCAGACATCTGCCACTCCCTCCATTCACTCCTGACACCCCTGCCCCACTCATACCTTGAAGGTCCACTCTGATACCTCATCACCACTTACAAACTCTCCAGTTCCACCATCTCTTCCAAAATGTGAGAAGTTATATAGCTCCTCTTCAGCAAGAAACCAGTTCTGCTCTGGCCCTTTATCTCTCCCTACTCCTTATTCTCTTAACACAAAGTTCCTCTTCCCAAACTCTAGGTTTGTAGTCAATCATGTTGCATGACAACTTCACTAGTGCTGTTAGTAAAAAAAAAAAAAGTACCCAGTGGACATTGTAAAGTGGTTAGCATTCCGAAGGACATCCACTTATAGAAACCATGTCAAAGCTGACACTAGAGCATGATGCAGTCCTTGGGCTAACTGAATTCTGTTTAAAGCATTCAACCCATGCCAGCATGGGACATGGACATTAAAGGATGATGAATATGATAGTCCAATCAGTACCTTTTTGATTTAGGATTATGATGATGAAAGTAGTGAGGGTGAGGAATGTCACAAATGGAAAAATGCTTAACAATCCAGGCCCATATATAATCGACTAAAGCCCTATTTTTTTGGTATAATATTAACTTTTTAGCAAACTTCCAAAGTTTGTGCTTCATTTTGCCAAGGACAAGCAATCTCCACCCCACACACTAGACATTTGAGGGAACTCGAGTTCTGTGCTGGCATCTGTCCATCTCAAGAGATAAAATGGAGTTTGCACTACTGGTCAGTAAATGCTCCAGGACAGAAGTCTGGGTTAGGTATATGGAGGTCCTAAGTCACCCAGGTACTAGAATCTCCCTCACAGCCATGCTAGTGTGATCCAAAAGAGTACAGAGCAGTATATTTGGAACTTGACACTAAACCAATACCTCATGCAAGAGTTGCTGGATTAGTGTCAAGTCAAACACAAGGGAGACAAGTATTTAAAAGTTAACCAGAAATAATTTATACATTGAATAAACTACAATATTAGTTAAGTTTATTTCAATCATGCAAGGGAAACAACTCAAGACACATTTTCCTTGTAAAAGATCTCTTCAGCAAAGTATAAACTTCTCTCAAAAATATACAGCTGATTTGACAGAGAATTAAATACCTTACAGAATATATTCCAACTCTCTGCATTCTGAGTTCAAATCCTGCTGAGGTATACTTTGCCTTTAATCATTTTGGGGTCAATAAAATAATTATAGAACTGCTAAAGCATCAAACAAAGATGTCTTTGCATCTGGAGTTTTTGTGTGGTGCCCAGTTAATATTACCACTTTGTCTTTAGCAGAATTCATCTTAATGTAAGCATTTGGGCAAAGTTTCCAGTTTGAGAACATCCTCTCACTAGTCTCGGAGGCTCTAGAAAAATAAACAGTAATGGGTGCTGCCCTTCCCTCTCTGACTAAACAGTGACAAAAAGAAAAATAAGAGTTCACTAATGTGTGTAAAAAACTGGCCTATTTTAGAGAATTACTCAGACACCAGCAGTACAAAGTGCTGCAAATATAGTATGCATGTGGATGATATATATATTGGTTTCAAATTTTAGCACAAGGCTAGCAATTTCGTAGGAAGGATTAAGTCGATTACATTGATCCCCCAGTGTTCGACTGGTACTTATTTTATCAACCCCAAAAAGATGAAAGGCAAAGTCGATCCAGTGACATCTGAATTCAGAAAGTAAAAGAAAGACAAAATGCCATTGGGCATCTTGCCTAGCGTGCTAACAATTCTTCCAGGTTGCTGCCTTATGGACGATAAATATTGAGAGAGAGAGAGAGAGAGAAAGAGAGATACAGTTAGGTACTGAGATAAATTAGCCTGTGAATATGATTAGGCTTTATAAAATAGGAACTAACATGCAATGTGACAAGGATTAAATAGATATTTTATTAAAAGATATTCTTAATTTGCAATAACATGAAAAATTGTCAGTGTTGGCAAATATCATTTGTGGGCCAAAATGCCATTTAGAATATGCATAGACAGGAATGTAATTATACATCAATGTGGATGTATTGGGAGGCATGAATGAATGCAGAGACAGATTTATATGCATGATTACATATAAGGTGATGATGAGTTTTGGGACAAAATGCCATCTAGAATATGCATAGACAGGAATGACAATAATAATCAGAATTGAGTTGTTCACCACCTGGTGGTATATCACAGAAACTCAGCTCCTAGCTTCATTCTTGTTTCATCTTTCAATGGCTGAGTCTACTTTCTAAGAGCAAATATTGGAAAGAACCTATAATAACCAAACATGTAACATTGCCTGTATCTATAGTTGCATACATTTGTATCCATGCATATGTGTGTTTGTTTGTTTATAGTTTTAGCTTAGAGCTGCGGCCATGCTGATGCACCGCCGTGTTAAAGTGTGCGATGCTTACAGCACCTAGGTTTCCCAAGTGGTCACCCATCTAAGTACTCACTAGGCTCGACGTTGCTTAACTTCGGTGATCGGACGAGAACCGGTGCTCTCAGCATGATATGGCCGTAAGCCATATGTGTTTGTGTGTGTAACATTTTTTATGATACAATCATCAAACGTCATAGACTGAGAAGTAACAATAAATAAGAAATGATAAAAATAGAGAAATTGTAACAAATACAGTGTAAGATGAGCATGACGAAAAGACAATTTATAAGAAGCACCAAGTAACTTACCAATAATTTTTTCAATGCTGCTCTTCACCTGGCTGATTGTTTTATCCAAATCAAACTCGACATCAAATTTCTGTTTATTAAATACTACTTTAAACGGTACGCATTCTTTTGGGGTATCTGCAGTACTGCAATTTGGAGTTTCTGTAGAGAAGAAAACAAAAAGCAAATATTATCTCAAGTTACATATTTTAGAGATGGGACAATTGATTAGTCTTGGGACAATCATAATTTAGAGAAAACCAAATGACAAGTATTCCAAGTGTAACCATCTCCTGTCTTTCACTCAGAACACAACAGATATGGGATTACACTAATCAACATGCCCCAACAATCTTTTTAAGATGGCAGTGTGTATTTTGAGGGAGATTTGGGGATTCCTGCAATAGGTCAGGTGACAACATAAAATAGACAATAAAGGCTAAAAGTTGAAAAACAAAATCATTAGAAAATATCAATAGGTTACATTTTTATAAGTTTTCATAAAATTTCCTTGGTCGAGTACATAATCTATACATATAAATTTGACATGGGTGATTCTTTCTTGTCTTGGGATTCACAGTGAAACGGCTGGGTGGAATTGCACAAAAAATTACACAGATGTGTAGAATGATCTGGTGGTGATGCTGGGCTTTGTATTTTTTTCATAGTTCCCATGGTTACCGAGATAATCTACTATAATAATACTCTTGTGTTTATGAATGAGAAAGGAAAGGGTGAAAGCTGAATAAGGAAGGAAGGGGTGATGTCATACTTAGTAGTGGGATAATGAAAATTGTACGCTGAAAGAATAAATCAAACAGCGTTTCAACTGTGTGAATATATGTGTGTGTATATAAAAGGGGGAGCATGTGAATGTGTGCTTGTGTGTGTGCGCGTGCATGTGCAATGGAAGTGGGATGGTTCATCTTTGTTCGCTTAGTATTTGGGGTTTTTTTTGATTTGGTTGAATCTTGGTTGTTTTTTTTTTTTTGTTGGTCAGTTATTTTTAGCGTCTTGACAGAAAAAAGTCATTCTAAAATTGTTTTTTAACGTAAACATGCCCAAACAAGTCGAATGCTTACACAGAGCAGGTGTTACAGCCACCTCATCCAAACCGACCGGGTGAAACGGAGCTTAGCTGCTAGTAATGTATAAAGGGCATTGCATTAACAAAAACGTTGGCAACCTACATTAAATAAATATTTTTTTTGCTATTTTTTTTTTACCCTTTTATCTCATGACAAGAATACTATATATATTTGTAAATTCCATCATTACCTTCTGCGGTAATTTGCTTGATGAAATTCAAAGACAGAAAAAGACTGACAACCAAAATAAAAACTATATACAAATGTGTTTGTGTGTGTATGTATGAATGTATGTGCGTGTGTGTGTGTGTATATATATATATATCTATATATATATATATATATGTATATACACACACACACACATACATACATGTAGTTATACTTAGGATGGTCATATTTTGTCAAACACCATGCACTATATTTTCAGTGGTAATTTGCCTGATGAAACTCAGAGGGATCAAGAGGCTGACAACCAAAATAAAAACTATATATATATATATATATATATATATATACACACACACACACACACACACATATTGTTTCACTTAGAGATGGTCATATTTTGCCAATTAAACACATGCACTGTGTCTAATTGGCAAAATATGACCACCCCCAAGTAATAATATCTGTTTCAACCCACAATTTCACATCAAGAATCTTACAAAACAAATGCATAAACACACACACAGATTCTGAGATCAAATCATGTTACATTCACTACTAGAATTTCAGTGAAATAAAGTACCAGTAATACACCTGTGTCAATATTAATTCAACTGTTTATTACTTAAAGAAAAAAATAGTCTATTTAAAAATAAATTGATATATAAGATCGTCTTGATAAAAGAAAAACAAAAAACACTGAGTTTGGCAAGAGAACAAGTAAGAAGTGTTTAAACCCTTTTGAGATTCTTATAAAATGGGAGAAAATTGAAGGAAGTTAGACATTGATCAGTTTCAGGTTTAAGATTGTAGACAGACCGGAACCAAATGTTTATGTCATTCATAAACAATAGGTCTACCTTGATCAAGCTTACAGACATATGATACAAAGGATTTCAGTCAAGATCCTCCAAGCTTACAGCATGTGAAAAACTTTGTTATGTAGATACCATTTTTTAAAGATGATAAGGTTTAATTTGAAACAAATTTAGGTATTTCTAGCAGGTCAAATGATTTCAGAGATAGCCCCCATATTAGTTTGTAATATGAAGAAGTATTTGAAGGGTGAAACAGGATAAAACACGAGAGATGAGAAGAGAGATAGACAGACAGACTGCTCCTTAACAATTATTTTAATTAAATATTCAGGATAAGTATTAATTCCTGGTTGAAGCCACTTCCCTTTCATCAATAAAATTCTCTCCAAAAATTTGGCTTCTTGGTTCTTATGCAAAAACATTCTAATCACAGACATCACATGTATGTTGGTTTATAGAATAGGTACATCATATCCTGAGGTATTGTAAGAGACTAAATAGGTTGGTGCCAGGAAGGGCATCTGGCCATAAAACACTGCCTTAATAAGTCCCATGTAAGCATGAAAAAGGATTATGATGATGATTAAGCCACTGTAATCAGCTGAGCATACAACCCTATCTTTCTCACAAATAATGGTTTTAAAAACTGGGAAATCATTTACAATAAACTATCTCTGACCTTGTTGCAGCTTTATTTATTAACTGGGTACAATTGAGAGCTGCAGACAAAATGTGAATCAGAAAGTCCAAACCAATTTGGAACATATAAAAAAGTACATAATTTGTACTTTTGTAATTTGGTCTAGCTAGGCATGCTGGGACTATGCCAAGTCATTGTAAGCATACTAGCTCCGTATATATAATGTATATAGAATATCAGATTAGTAAGCTGTTTGAGTGCCAATTAATTAGTAAAGGAGCTGATAGCTCATGTTCACAATAACAGTGGCATGTTATGACAAAGTGAAGCCCTTTCATCTCTAAATAATTTTTTTTTAAAATCAATCCACCGAGTTGTAAATGGATTACATGAAAATGTTACAGTTCATCAATGAAAGCAATGAAGCAAAATAAATTTGTTGAATACGCTTGCTTTGTTTACAATACTGATATTTGAATCCATCTATCTAAGCACAGTTAAGACAACCCAATATAGTGTTTCTAAATGATGCAGAACTCATTCCATTGAAAACAAAATGGTTTAATCACTGACAGTGATTAAACATTTAGTAAGTGATCGAGTATAAATAATGAGTAGAATCACTAAAACCATTGAAGGTAGTGACAACCTGTGGTCACAGTCCAATAACTGCATGCACATACATTTATTTATATATATATAGACATATATATAAACTTACTTGGAAATAGATGCATGGCATTCAATCAAATAATAATATAAATAATATATATATGCATATATGGGTACAGGACATCACAAAACATAACATGAAATACGAAAATAAAATTGGGTACGCAAACAACGAGAGAAACAAACGGAAGACAAGTAACGTAAAAAACGATCCTTCATCAGTTGTTGGCTGTCCTTCTACTCCCTATTTCGAACATTGAATGACAATGCTTGAAATAGGGAGTAGAAGGACAGCTGACAACTGATGAAGGATCGTTTTTTACGTTGTCTTCCGTTTGTTTCTCTCGTTGTTTGCGTACCCAATTTTATTTTCGTATTTCATGTTATGTTTTGTGACGCCCTGTACCCATATATGCATATCTACATACATATATGTATGTATGTATATATGAGTATATACATATATTATTTATATTATTATATATATATATATATATATATATATACAGGCGCAGATGTGGCTATGTGGTAAGAAGTTTACTTCTGAACCACATGGCTCTGGGTTCAGTCCTATATGTCTTCTACTATAGCTTTGGGCTGACCGAAGCCTTGTAAGGGGATTTGGTAGGTGGAAACTGAAAGAAGCTCATTGTATGTGTGTGTGTGTGTCTTGTGCCTGTGTTTGTCCCCTACCACTGCTTGACAACCAGAGCAGCGAAAGAGACTAGGGGTCAATTCACATGACTAAGAATCTTTCAAGGCGATGCCCATCATGGCTGCAGTCTAACAACTGAAACAAGTAAAAGATAAAACGTGTATGTATGTGTGTGTGTATACAAACATACATACACACACATGTATATGTGAAAGCAAAGACAGTTGTCATATATGTAGATGGTATAAAATTCATGGAAAACTGGACTAATAGCAGTACTGAACAGCCTAGTCCACCCAACAGTGGTCAGTCAATATCAAAGGTTGTTTGCTGCACCAATGTAAGCAGTGAACTTGAGCTAATCACACCATCATAAGTCCTACATATTTCGGCAAGTCAAAATGATTTATCAAAGTGTGTGTATGTATGTATATAAATAAAATATAAAGAAAGAGAGGTATCATAACCAAATGGGTTTATTGGATTTCAAATGCATCGAACTATGCATTACATCCCTTTGTTTTGTTTCGGTCTACTATGTGGTTTGTAGCCTGATCCATTAAAGGTTTTTTTTATGTACACCACTGGATAAGTTAAATCCATATACACACACACACACACACACACACACACACACACACACACACACACACAGAGAGAAACTAAGGAAGGTCAAAATCACATGATCTGGTGATCTTGGAACTAGAGGTTGTAGGGATTCAGCTCCCTGCTAGCAATATAAACAAGAATGCATTTTGCATCAAAAGCCAATAGGAGAGTTTCTCTCATGGTATCTACCACAGCATAGTTTGTTGTAAAAGAACATCCACATTTAAGTGGCAATAAATGTTACCTCTTGGTATTAATACACACATCTATTGGTACTCCATTGGGGATGATGACAAGGGGTCCAGTTGATCTGATCAACAGAACAGTCTGCTCATGAAATTAACAGGCAAGTGGCTGAGCACTCCACAGACACACATACCCTTAATATAGTTCTCTGGGAGATTCAGTGTGACACAGAATGTGACAAGGCCGGCCCTTTGAAATACAGGTACAACTCATTTCTGACAGCTGAGTGGACTGGAGCAATATGAAATAAAGTGTCTTGCTCAAGGACACAACACACTGCCAGGAATTGAGCTCACAACCTCATGATCATGAGCCAAATACCCTAGCCACTAAACCACATGCCTTCACTATACGCACACACACACACACACATACACACACACACACACACACACACACACATACACACAAACTTGTTATGTAGCCTAGACTTGAGTGACTAAATTGGCACCCACCAGGTTACCTAGCAACCCAATAGGATAAAAACAAAACCTGTTGAGAGGACAGATGAATTGAGCATCAAGTCAATAACTAGCTAGCGATTGTGTATGACGACAGAAATACTTGATACAGTGATCAAGCACATTGTGAGAGCTCCTTCCTCAAGATTTTGTGACAACAGGTGTCTAAGAGAGGATCAGACAACGCTGCTTATGGTATGACCTGCCTACACCACCCTGATGCCTTATGGAGGATTCAAAAAAAAAAAAAAAAGAGTTAAGGGAATACATCCTGAAAGAAAACAAGTGGTATCAGTTTGGTTTAACCCTTTTGATACCAAACTACCTGCGACTATCTTGGTTCCATAGTATAACTGTCTGGTTTCCAAAAGTTCTGAATTAAAATCTTCCATTAAAACTGTTAATTTAAGTTCCTAATACCAGCTTGATAATAACAAAATCACTTTATTAAATCCTTCACTCTATTTTAAATTGAAGTAGACACAAGTATCTCAACAGAAATATGGAAATAAAAGGGTTAAAGTGATCTACATAAAAACATTCCATTGAAATTTCAAAACACCTGCTTAATAATGACAAAATAATTTTGCTAAATTCTTCATTATTTTCAGAAATAATTAAACCAAAAGCAATGTATTTCAACAGAAATATAGTAACAAAAGGTTTAAGCTGGTTTCCAACAAACTGGCCTGGAATCATTCTTGCCACTGGATTTATCTCCCTCAGAGTTAAGACAGTGATACTGGCAAATGTTCACCCCAATACCACTACACAACCTCACTGCATAGGTATCTCCTCCTGCAATGAGGAACATGGATCTTGAGTAGGGCTGTTGAAGAGTGCAATCCACAATACGAGATCAAGATTATAAACAGAGTAGGGGATATTTGATGCATGGTATCCTCTTCTGACTACATGAGATGTTATGACTCATCTTCTGAGAGACGAGTCATAACAGCTAGTCATGTTGTAAGAAGACAAACATCAAGGGTACGTGTGCATGTGCACGTACAGACATCATCATCATCATCATCATCATCGTTTAACGTCTGCTTTTCATGCTAGCATGGGTTGGACGATTTGACTGAGGACTGGTGAAACCGGATGGCAACACCAGGCTCCAGTCTGATTTGGCAGAGTTTCTACATCTATATATGTATAAAAATGAGAATGTTTATCTGTGTGTGTGTGTGTGTGTGTGAATCCCTAAAACTCCAGAACTACACAACCAATTTCACACTTAGTGTCCCGGTTGTGTTTCAGTCAAAAAAAACTTTTAACTTCTTGCATAGTTCGAGCCCACAGCAACATCATATCTCCTCCACTATTTAAGTATTATGAGTCAAAAGTGAAACAAAAACACTCATGTCAAATACTTTCTCTTTAAAAATGAAACCTTTCCACTATTTCAGTATCAGAACTGAAACAATCACATTTCGATACTGTAATGACAGATACTTCCACTTTAATGGTTTCATTTTCATACAGAATCTACTACAGTGAAACTATACTCTCACATATATACAGGCATACATACATACATATATACATACATACATGCATGTACAAATGTATCCATATACATGTATATATATATATATAAATTGTAAATCCAAAAAATAACAACATAACTACATATATATATATGTATATATATATATATATATATATATATATATATAT
>NC_069004.1:21898135-21902378 GCF_001194135.2 Octopus bimaculoides
TCCTGGGGCTAAAAGCAACAGTAACATCCACCCCTAGGAGTCAGCCACATTTAAGTGGCAATATACTTCACTTTATATATATATAGATATACATCTATATGCATACATGTATATGTATACATATGTAGATGTATATATTTAGATGTACATGTAATATGTACACATATATACAGGCATACAGATATCTATACCTATATACACCCATACACACACACACACACACATGCACACAAACACACACATTATTCATTTGTTTTTTTATCCAAAACTACATCAAAAGTACTGAAGGGATCTTTATGAAATTTGGAAATTATATTCTATGCATAACGGCCATAACCCTCATGAAAATTCATATGTTTTTGATGATGAAATTTTAACCATACATATTACACACAAATAAAGTAATATTTCTAAAATTTCTTCTTCTTAGAAGTTACAAAGACCCCTTAATGGGGACTTCACATGCACAATTTAGTCATTTTTCCTAAGCAAAGACGAATACAGTTGTACCATTGGTAGCTATAGGGTCACCCAAACATAACAGATGAGCATTATTTCTAATTCAACGGTACAACAGTGTAAGACTATCCTTTCAGATATAGTTACATTGTGATTTCTGCAATGTGGTGCATAAATTGTCAAGTAAATGAGATGCATTTTTGCCTCCACTGATTCACTTGCAAAGTGTTGAGTAAAATTATTTCGTTGCAGACCTCCTTTGAGTTTTTTTATTATCACTGGGTCACACATAGTCACCAGTTGGTAACATTGATTTCAAGGCCTTCCCAGATGAGTGACTGGTTGTTCTAAGACGTCAGGTATCTCTGCTAGTACATATATACATACATATGTGTGTGCAGTGAGAGCTAGCAGTGACCTTCATGAATCAGTGTGCCAAGTGACATTGCCGTGTTTACTTTGCAGGTTGTGAAATTTGTTTTTGTGATCACAGGTATGCTGTAGTCTGCGATTTTCTCATGGAGAGGAACAAAGAACCAATGCAAAATCCTGTGTTAAACTTGGGATGTCTGCTACAGAGACATTGAGCAAGCTTACAGCGACAGGGCAAAGGGTCTTACGCAATGTTTTGAGAGGCACAGGTGCTTCAAAAGAGGAAGAACATCCCTAGAAGACAAACCACAAACATCGCCCCCAGAAATGTAGTACTGCGCATTGAGAATTTGTCCTCCAGGGCTAGACCATCAATTGAGAGTTCTACTATGATGTTTTGAAGCATTTGAGGGAGAACATTCAACAAAAGCAACCAGATCTGTGGAGTGTGAAGAATTGGATTCTCATGACGACAATGCACCCTGTCATTGAGCTCTCCCACTTGCGAGTTTCTTGCCAAAAACAACATGGTATCGCTTCTGCACCCACCCTGTTCACCAGATTTAGCCTCTGCAGGCTTCCATCTCTTCCCCAACATGAAAATGCAGCTCAATGGTTGCCATTTTAACACTGTTGTCAAGATCCAGAGCGAATCCCAGGTTCTCGACCTACTTACAGAAAATGACTTCCAGGCTGGATTCCAGTAGTAGCCAGAATGCTGAGACCAGAGCCAGCTCAAAGTACTGGCAACTCAGGCATGACAAAGACAAAAATTATACTTGTAAGGGCACCAAATTTCAGCTTGCCAAGGGCACCTGGCTGGTACCAGTGTATTGCTGTGCGAGATGACTATTTCAAAGAAAATGATGTTAAAACTTAGGTAAATAAGTTATTTCTTATTAAACATAGTTAGTCTGGGAACATTTTTCATACCACCTCACATACACACGTAGGTCTATATATATCATTATTGTTGTTTAACGTCTGCTTTTCATGACGGCATGGGTTGGACAGTTTGACTGAGGACTGGCGAGCCAGAAGGCTGCACCAGGCTCCAATCTGATCTTGCAAAGTTTCTACAGCTGGATGCCCACCCTAATACCAACCATATATATATATATATATATATATATATATATACACACCTATGAATTTCCATCCTCTTGCTATTGTTGTTATTACACACACAGATATAGGAGGGGAGAAAGAGAGAGCATAATATAAGTGAATGAAAATAGAACAGGGATCAGCTTCGTTAATTAATGAAGTTGATAACTTAATTGCTGTTCCCTTGTTTATTTAATTTCATATTACGCTCTGTACTTGCCTAACAATTTATCCTGAAGCATATGCATCCTAAGCTGTAACAGGTTATTAGTACTGGTATGTTCAAGTGAAATTATAATTGACACATGTGTAAAACACATAATTATTAGTGAGGGATTATCAATTTGGGCAAAATACTTTATAAGCTCATTGTTAGTAAACCAGGCTAACAATATTGTTTAGATTAGTAAAGAGATCTGTATCTTGTGATAGGATCCAAGGTTATCACCATTCTATAATGTAAATCCATGGTTGCAATCCAGTTATACTGTTTTGATTTTTTTTTACACAATGATATACAAAACTAGGCATAAATAATGATTATTACTTATTTTTCAGTATTGTAGTAAATTTGACTTAGAGCTGTTTCCAGTAATCATTATAGGTTCATTATTGATAAGTTTACTCAATTGGCCCATTGATTGGTTGAGAAAAACTGAATGACCTAGAAAGTTAATGCTACTTTTGTTCCAGGGTCGATTGAGTAAACCCATCAATAATGAACTTATGACTACTGGAAATAGCTGAGAGTCAAATTTACTACAATACAGAAAAATATGGAATGACCATTATTTCTGCCTTGTCTTGTGTACACACACACTTGTTAGAGCCAACAGAAGTGATATTGTTCATTGCCAGTAAAACAAAAGTCCATTTATTGTATTATTGATGATATGAAAAGGTCATTGACTAAATGGGACATTCATCTGTCTTGGCTCATAGGATAGTAGAGTTCAGTTGATGTGAGCATTAGTAGCTTGATTTAACTGAAGAGCTCTTAAAAAGACAAACACTGCAAAAATCACCAGGACTAAATACATAACAGCAAAGCCTCAACAAACACACCCAACATGCTAGAACTAGCAAGCAAATCTTCCTCAAATTATATCCATCTCCTTCACTAAAAAAAAGACACATCAGACAATGTTGTCCTGTACACACCTAAAAGAATAAAGGATGATCAAGGCAAAAACACTTGATTGTAGCATTGCTCTTTGAAGACTGACTTTTAGACACTAGATGAAGCTTTCTGTGCTGTTCAGTGAGTTAATGTATTTTTACATGACTTAACAGAAAACAATCATTATTTAATGTCCATTTTCCATGTTAGCATGGGTTGGACAGTTTGAAAGGAGATGGTGAGCCAGAGGACTGCCCAGTTCCAATGTCTGCTTTGGCATGGTTTCTATGGCTGGATCCCCCTTCCTAATGCCAACTGTTTTACAGAGGGTACTGGGTGCTTTTTATGTAGCACCAGCAAGGTCACCAAGTAATTTGTAAAATCAAAGACCCCCCCCCCTCAACTGAGGAGGGTGGTAATATTGAGAGAGTTGTCTCTATGTGAGGTGATGAGAGATTAAAGTATGACAGAGAGACAGATGCATGTGTCATAATGTAGGGGAGACATATATATGGTCACTCCCGTTAAAAAGAGAGAGAGCAATAAGATAGCAATGAAGATGTGCCAGGGCCTACTCTTGAACTGCAGGAAGGTGAATGTAAGACAATAAAGCAATCATCATAATCATTTAATGTCTGCTTTCCATGCTCGCAGGAGTTGGACAGTCTGACAGGAAAGAGCCAGCTGGAGAGCTGCCCAGGCTCCACAGATCTGTTTTGGTATGGTTTCTATGGTTGGATGCCCCTCCTAAAGCCAACCGCATTACAGAGTGTAGTCCTCTGAAAAAGTCATCTTGCACAGCAATACACTGGTCCGAGCGTTCCTGCCACTTTTGGAATCCAGTCTGGAAGTCGTTTTCTTTAAGCGAGTCGAGGACCTTCTGCGATTTGCTCTTGATCTAGACAATGGTGTTAAAACTGTAAACTTTGAGCTGCATTTTCAGATACAATCCATCCCATTCTTATAAAAATTATAATTCTGTCCAAATTGGTGTGCTGAACTCAAACTGTTGTTTCTGCTCAGCATTAAAATTTACTCCACAAATGTTTTGTTAATGCTGCACTTGCCCAAATCACCTGTTCCAACGTAACTGCAATATATATATATATATATATATATATATATACACACACACACACACAAGCTATGCCATTTTAATCCTGAGCAATGCTAGGTATCTCTGCT
>NC_069004.1:21908800-21922974 GCF_001194135.2 Octopus bimaculoides
TAAATAAATAAAAATCTCTATCTTATCTGCATCTTGGGTATTTCGTCGTAGTACGTCAGCTAGATAATTTAGAATGGGTTTCTCATTTATATATAGCCAGAACCTGAAGACCTTAAAGGAAAAACTACGAAGGGGGAGAGAGAGGATGGAGGGGTAGACAGAGGCATGGCGGGAGAAAAGATCATCATCATCATCATCATATATATATATAAAGAGAGAGAGAGAGAGAGAGAGGGAGAGGGGGGACCATAATAATAATAATAATAATATCAAGGGTAATGAGAAATATTAGAAATTTCTACTACCAGTAGCCTCGTGTGTAAAAATTTAGTCCAATGACTATAAATTATTCAAATAAATAGTGTACATTTAAACACATAAGAGGTATTTATCACAGGATTCCTTGCACACTAGAAAGAACAGCTAAGTTCCAAACCACTATTAGGGATAAAAACTTCGAAGGGAATGAAAAATAAAAACATTTACCATCTAGCTCTTGAACCATGGTTTCTGGCTTTTTTTTAGCAAATAAAATAATTTGCCAGGCAAAGTCTTCTTCAGCAGGCACACCCAGATTAAACATATATACATGAGGCCTCGTGTATTTATATATATATATAATGTAAAGTTCCATGAAGGTGTGTGTTAGCAATGGTTGGTAAACTTTAACGCCTGCAACAAGAGATGCAGAAAAGAAAAAAAGACAACACCACTGACCTGTTGTTGGTTGAGCATCTTTGTCTGTTATTTCCACGTTATTAGGTAATGAATCGTTGACAGCAGCTGAACATTCAAACTGTTCATTTTCCATTTTTAATGCACTCAGTTCAGAATTTTCTATTAAAATGAAAATGAAAAATAAACAATCAATAGTTGTTAAAAACAAAATATATAAAAATTTTTTTTAATAAATACAAAATTGCGAATATTTTCTTTTATAATACAGGAAAATTATCTAAAATTATGATGCTTGAGAAGTAAATTAGTCAGTCAAGATTACAATTGTGTTCTGGAATGTTACTTCAGGTTATTAATAAAATCCCACTCCCCAGCCCCAACCTAGCACTTGCTACATGCTTACTGAATTACCTGTAAATGGCTGAGTATTCCATAGACGTACCTTTAATGTAATTCTCACGGTCAGTATGACAGTTTGACAAGACTGCATGTTTGACATACAGGCACAATCCATTCAACATACTTTTGCAATTTCAATCTATCCAATTTCACTTTCAAGGCTTGGGTCAATTGAAAGGTACAGGAAATTGCCCAAAATGCAAAACAGGGAGATGGAACCCAAAACTATGAAGGAGGAGGCCAGAGCTTCAGGATTTAAGGCTTACAAAGATCGTGTCACAATTTTGTGTGGAAATGCTACAGGCTGGTTGAGGCTATGGACTCAGATGATAACTTCTCATTGAAAGAGTACTGGCGTGGGTGTATCACTGCAACTTCTCTCGAAAATATTCAGAAGGCCATAAAGATGAAGAATGAAACTTTGAATGCCAGCTGAAAGAAATTGTGGTCAGAAGCAGTCCATGATGAAATCTAT
Source organism: Octopus bimaculoides (assembly GCF_001194135.2). Classification (NCBI taxonomy): domain Eukaryota; kingdom Metazoa; phylum Mollusca; class Cephalopoda; order Octopoda; family Octopodidae; genus Octopus; species Octopus bimaculoides. Next base: position 21,910,353 of record NC_069004.1, read on the forward strand.
CACTTTGCAGTAGATAAGGCAGTGAAGCTGGCAAAATTGCTTGGAGATGGCTTCAACAATACGACTACCAAGGATGTTAATAACCTGATCCAGGCCCATCCAGAAGATCTGTCAGAGATGACGAAGTCAGCAAGTGAGAAAGAAGAACAAGAGGATCCTGGGGAAGAAGTTGGCCTAGCACTAGAACACCTCTCAACTCTAGCAAAAACAGCAAAAGAACTTCAGAGAATGGTAGAAGATTGGGACCCCCAGATGATTTGTGTGTTGCAGTTCAACAATGCAATTGACGGAGCTGTGGAAGTTTACAAAAACCTCCTTCCACAGAAGAAAAGACAGTGCCAGCAACATGCCCGCAAAAAAAGAGAAAACACGGGTACTCCGAAGAGTTTGGGGAGAGTTTATAAAAGCTTAAATATATAAAAATAATAAAATATATATATACAAATTATAAAAATCAAAAAATATACAGTACAGTTTCTACTTCGTGGATTTACACTTATCACAGTGGGAACGTAACACCCACAATAATTGAGGGATTACTGTACATGCACACACACACATATGTGCAGGAGTGGTTGTGTGGTAAGAAGTTTGCTTCCCAACCATATGGTTCCAGGTTCAGTCCTACTGTGTGACACCTTGGGCAAGTGTCTTCTACTATAGCCTCAGGCCAACCAAAGCCTTGTGAGTGGATTTGGTAGATGGAAACTGAAAGAAGCCAGTCATTGGTAAAGTATTATTATTATTATTATGCCGTATGTAAACAAACAAGTTTGTTTTTCGAAGCGCTGAAATGTGTGGTAGAACAAGTAGAAAGATAAATTTTATTCAGCGTGCCTTCGTAGGATTTTCGAGCGAGATCATTGCCAGTGCCCCTGGACTGGCTCTTGTGCGGGTGGCACATAAAATACACCATTTTGAGCGTGGCCGTTGCCAGTACCGCCTGACTGGCCTTCGTGCAGGTGACACGTAAAAGCACCCACTACACTCTCTGAGTGGTTGGCATTAGGAAGGGCATCCAGTTGTAGAAACTCTGCCAAATCAGATTGGAGCCTGGTGTTGCCATCTGGTTTCACCAGTCTTCAGTCAAATCGTCCAACCCATGCTAGCATGGAAAGCGAACATTAAACGATGATGATGTATGTATTTATGTGTCTATGTTTATCAGCCCACTATCGCTTGACAACCTATGTTGGTGTGTTTATATCCCCATAACATAGCAGGTCTGCAAAAAAGACTGATAGAATAAGTACTAGGTTTACAAAGAATAAGTCCTGGGGTCAGTTTGTTCGACTAAAGGTTGTGCTCCAGCATGGCTGCAGTCAAATGACTGAAACAAGTAAAAGAATAAAAGAATATATATATATATATTTTTTTTTCACGGTGGTGCACCAGCATGACCGCAGCCACTTGGCTGAAACACATAAATAAATAAATAAATATATATATATTAGCAGAGACTCCATCTAAGAATATCTGAAGAAGGAATTGTATTCCAAAATATCATCAGACTATAGATAACTAAATTACAACAGGTATATAGTCCTTTTTTTTTTGTATTTGTATTATAGTGCATTGTTGTACCATTCAAAACTTTTTATTCTTTATACATATATATATATATATATATATATATATATATATATATATATATATATATATATATATATATATATATATATATAAACAGGTTAAGGGGTGCAAGGCAGAGGAGGAAAGCAGCTGCAAATACACTGTCTGCACTGACTCGTAATCCCCATACAAGCAACATCTGTGGGCTTATTTGCATATTGTTAGCAGGACTCAAATATCACATGGAACAAAAGTATTATGACTGACAAAGAAAGTGTGGGCTGTCAGATCTTGATATGTCAAAACCGACAGGAGAGTCCATCATATATGTGTGTGTGTATGTGTTTGCATATGTCAGTGCCAGTATGTATGTTACTATACCTCCTTGCTTTGACATCATGAAATAGTAGTAAATGTGTGTCACTGTCATACAATCAGTGTCCTTATATTCTATGAAAATGTATCTGGTTATCGGGAAATATTATCTTGCTGGGGAAACAAGTAAGGGTTAGTTAGGGATGACAAAAGGGGCATCTGGCTGTAGAAAATCTGCCTCAAAAAATTCTGTCCAACCCATATAAGCATGGAAAAGTCTAATGTTAAAAAACAAATTCACACTGACAACAGTTTGCCTGGATGTAGTGTTCAGCAAGTAAATCATATTAAATTTTTCAACATGAGAATAAGTAAAGCAAAGCCATTAAGAAGTTTGTTTTGTAGCTAGTTATTTAGAGTTTGAGCTCACTGCATGCTGCCTTAGGCAAGTGTCTTCAACTGCAGCTGTAAGTTGACCAATATCTCATAGGTAGAATTTGGTGGATGAAAACTGTGCAGAAACAGTATATACATATATCATCATTTAACATCCATGTTCCATGCTGACATGGGTAAGATGGACCGACAAGATCTGAAAGGTCCTAGGACATTTTGCTCCTATATCTCCTTTGGCACGATTTCTATGGCTGGATGTGTGTCTGTTGTCCCCACCACACACACCCACACTTGACAACTGGTGTTGGTTGGCTTACATCTCTGTAACTTACCAGTTTGGCAATGAGAACAATAGAATAAGTACCAAGCTTAAAAATAAAATACTGGGGTTGATTCATTTGACTGAAAATCCTTCAAGACTGTGCCCCAGTATGGCAAGTCTAATGAGATTCAACAATCCCACATTGTGCTTTTAGAATCTCAGTTTTGCAGAGATGGGTGGGTTTTCTTGAGAACTGTAGATCGCCAATCATCCTGATCCTCTGTCATCTCCTCCACAAAATTCAAAATCTTTGGATAAGTTTCCACCACTTCCTTTATGGCTTCCTGAGTCTCCCGCTTCCAAAAGCACCATCCACATTAAGTGATCAGCCCTTCTTTATACAGTTGTCCTTGTCCATATGCCCCATATCAGCATAGTCTCCTTTCTTTCACACTATATCCAATTCCTCTCATACACCGGTTTTTCTCTCCATACATTTATATTTTGTCATTCATGCACACACTGCACATCCAACAGACCGTGCTAGCTTTATTTCTACTCTCCACAAATCAACACACATTTTCACATCAAGAATCTTGCAAAACAAATACATAAACATGTGTATATATACGTATGTATGTGTGTGTGTGTGTGTATATACATTTGTGTGCAGTGTGTTTTTATATTGACCAGTGTTCTCCTCTCCCTGACAAAATTTAATTTAATGATTCAATAAATATCAGACTGAAATATAGAGACCACTTTGTCTGAAACTCTTGATGCCCTAGCATAGCCTCAGTCAATTGATATAGTGTGTATGTGTGTGCATTTGTATATATACAAAAATATACAGCTATTAACACACATACACACATATATATCTGTTAATTGTAATTATATAACTACCAAGCTACTAATGATTGAGTTTAATTGTTATTCCTTTTATTTTCAACCAGCAACTGTTCACATCCATCTTTTGTAACAGATACATAAACAACAAAATGTAAGTTGTCATGATCTAATGCCATGTCCTACTTCATCATGACTTATAGAATTTATCTCTGCTGCTCTAGTAACCATTCTAGTCAAGAACACCATTATCTATCATTACTTAATAATAAACCTGAACACACCCAAAGCACTACTTCACAAGGTTCAAAAAAAAAAACAAAAAAAATAAAGACTTGTTCACAAACCCATTCTTCAACTGCAATCCCTGAACATATAACAAAGAAAACATACCAAAGCAAATAAGACAAAAAAACTTGTGGTTGACCATGTCCAAACTATGAAATTAAACATTAAAATGAACCTGCAAGGGAACTTCTAAAACTGTTGTTCTGAACCGTTTTTTTGCCCCATGGACCCTTCTGATCCCTATTTTACTCTACTGCCTCGCCCACACCCTTAGCCATTCAATGGATATAAAAAAAATTCTACTGCATCTTTATAATTAAATATTATTAGGAATTGTATAAAGAAGAATTAAATATTGTGGAAATATAAGCAAATTATTGCATATAAAATTTAACAATAAAATTTTTCACGAACACCCAAGGGCCATATGGACCTTGATTGAGAACCGCCGCTCATTTGACCTGCTAGAAATAGCAGCCACACCTCTTTCAAGTCACTCCCTACCGTGTTGGAAAAAATAGAAGACACACTGAATATAGTCCTAAATACATTGTCATTGTTCTAATGTCCATACCTGCATGGGTTGGACAAATTTATTAAGAGAAGTTTTCTAAGGTTGGATGCCCTTTCTGTCACTAATCTTTAACCTGTTTGCATTATATGTCCAGCAACATATAATCCAAAGACATTCCAACCATGATCATCCTATTTTATTTCCATCTAAGATGATGCTATCTTTTCTTTTTTTATTATTCAACTGTTTTAGTCATTAGACTGCAGTCATTGACACAAGTGCAGTTTTTTGCTGCTTTTGCTGAACCACCAAATTAGAGACATAAACACACCAACCAGCTGTCAAGTGGTGGTGAGAAACAAATAGACACAAAGGCACACATTTTTGACGGGCTTCTTTCAGTTTCTGTTCACGAAATCCACAGACAAGGCCTGGCTGGTCCAGGGTTATAGAAGACACTTGCTCAGGGAGTCACGCAGTAGGACTGAACCTGGAACCATGTGGTTGGGAAGCGAACTTTTTACCATATAGCCACACCTGTGCCTATGTGATCCTTCTTGTTTTAAGATGGAAGGACATAAGATGAGAGAGCTTTGGCAGCTGTTTTAAGCAAGTTAGCAGCTCCAACAAGTTGTTTGCCAGGAAGAAATCTAAAAATGGCATAGTTTCTGTGAACAACGTATGAATTGCCACTGAAAGAACTGCATGTTTTTTTTCTCCAGGCAAAAGTGATGGTCTTATCTGTTTAACCTTATGCCTGGTCTGAGGCACCTTTAGCCAGATTTCAAGTCTGAGTATAACTTCCGTTTACTAGTCTTAGTGATCCTGAAAAAGGGTCATGGATATTGCTCCTCCCCTTCTGACTAAAGCATAATGAAAAAAAAAAAATTTTATGTGCACTTCTCTATCATTTCTAAAACAAAGCTGGAATCCATGCAAAACCATGTATGTATAAAGTGCACTTCATGTTCATTTAGGCTAAACTGTAGAAACTGTTGTTTCGGTTTGTTGTTAAAAATCCCTGTATTTTGTGGGGATAGGTTGGAGGAGGGGGGGGGGGTTAATTTTTTTATTATTTTTAACATATTCGTTATCTCCGACATGTAAAACTTAGAAATCAGAATAAACATTTTCAGAAAAATGCATTTTTCATGGTGAGATGCGATTCTGCATTAGCCCCCATTGCGGACTTACGAAAGAGCATATGGACTTACTGATAAGTGGATTTTTTTTCTTTTTTCAAAAAAAAAAAGAAAAAGAATAAAAATTGTGGTAATCTTTAAAGAAAATTATCAATAAGGACTTTTGGTGTCTACAGCTTAGCCGGCGTTAAAATGTCTTTCAGAAATTTATCAAAGTCGAGCTTAAAAACCACAAAGCTTTAGACAAAACCAATCAAGATTTTTTTATCCGGCTTTCTAGATAAAATAAAATTATTATACACTGAAAATAGGCCTCAGAAATTTAAGACACTAAAAGTTACGAAATTAGACTCCTGAAATATTAAGGATTTTTTTTTTAATACATAAAGAACTCCGTTCACGGGATCTTCAATCAAAATAATTATTAAAAATAAAATTGCTACTAATTCCCATAAGAAAAACAATTAAGTCAATCATGCAAATATTGAAATCCAAGTCAGCCCTGCAAGAACGGATTTATAATTAAACCATTCTACTCGTGACCACCCTGTCCTATCGCATTGTGCTTTCCCTTTTTAACTGAAAACATTAAGGAAATTAAGTTGGTAATTCTTAGCAGGTCGGGTGATCACGTATAAAGCTTTCCGTCAACTCGAACCATGCGAATTAATGTGGTTTATTTAGGTTGTGTGCCTTCTTGCTTAAAGTTTAGGCAACAAACACTTAAAGGGCTACCAAAATAGGATTTACTCATCCTGTCGACAAATAAGTGTTGGTTTTGTTATTTATTCATTAATTCTTGGCTCCTATTAAAATAAAACACATTCACACACGCACACGTAATACACGTCAACATTAGTTTTCGAGTGGAAGGTTCGAGAAAGTGGCATTCGCATTAGGTTGAAGTAGCTCTCGTAAATTTGCGAATACCATGCAAATGGAAGCAGAACGGTGCTTCAAAGAAGACTGACAGGCATTTTGGGGAATAAACTGGCAAATTTTGCGTGTTTCTATGACGTCAGCCAAGCATCTTAATATACTCGGACTGCAAATTGGGGTGAGATAGTGGAATGGCCAGTAAACCAGTGGGCAGCAGAGAATTTGGTTTTAAGTGTAAGGGAGGAAAAAAAAGGGCACACACACACATATATATATATATAGTGCAAAGATTCTAAGTTAAAAATACGCACACATGTGTTGTGTATTAGTGGATATGTGTGCATGAGTGTGTGTGTGTGTATGTATGTATGTATGTGTGTGTGTGTATATATATATATCTATATATAAAATTTAATAATAAGGGTAGAAATTGATATATTTATAAAGAGCCAGTTAGCTTTTTCATGCTCCCTGCAGTAAACTGTTTAGGTATATACACACACAAACACGCGTTAAGTGTGTGTGTATATATATATTCTATCTTCATTTAGGCTAAACTATAAAAACTGTTGTTTCGGTTTGCTGTTAAAATCCCCGTATTTATACAGATATATATACACTTTTATATACATTTTATAGACCTACATATATATGTGTGTGTGTAGACACGCACATACTGTTGTGTCATTTGTGTATATATGGCGTTAGCAACATATGTATAAATTACGCTCCGCTCAAATATGGTACAACCAAAGGAGCAAGTATGTAGCATTTACCCTCCAATACAATACATAACCAACTACTAAACTTATACTAATTCTGTACAAACAACAAATTCAGTTCAGTATAAAATATGGCTTTTTCGAAAATCCATTTCAAAATATCTATATATAATATAGTTTGGGTTTATAAATGAAATGTGAAGAATATATGCCTCGCTGGATTTCTTGGGAATCTCTCTAACTTCCTCTGTGTGTATAAATATATATATAACATTATTCGAAAAAGAAAACTCTAGAAAAACACGAAATTCGTTTTTCAAAATCAGTATGGGGGTTGTATTTAAGTAACCTGTTTCTTCGACGTACGTACAATGCTTTTGTTATTCCAAAATTATAAATAACATGTGTAATAGTATCATAAATAAATTTAAGAATAGCAAACTTTAAACTGTAATAGAAATATTCTGTAACCACATTTTTATGGTTGAAAAAATAAGGGTGAAAGGAGCTCCTCTGTCTAAGAGACATTCTCTCTTGTATGTATGTATGTATATCTATGTATGTATGTATATATATATATGCAGCACGTGTGTTTAATATCAGTTAATAAAAAAGGTATGGAGCGAGGTATCTACACACTCACAAGTTCCAACAAGTTATAATCCTCACCTGCAGCTTCAGCCATGTTATCATTTCCTGAAAATGAAATCAAAACCAACAACAACAAAACCTTTTGCAACTGACACAGGAGAGTTCCACTAACTTCAACACAGAAGATTTCTACGCACACACACTTTCTCTTTCTCATCTTTTATGTATGTGTGTGTGTGTGTATTATTCTTATACAAGAATGTTGTTGACAGTGAAATAATAAATTTGTACCCTACAAAAGTATCAAGTAACCCATCAAAGTTGTTTTTTTATTATAACTAAATATAAAAACAAAGATCGATATACTCTTTTATTTGTTTCAGTCATTTGACTGCGGCCTTTAGTCGAACGAATCGACCCCGGGACTTATTCCTTGTAAGCCAAGTACTTATTCTATCGGTCTCTTGTCAAGCGAGGGTGGGAGGACAGATACACACAAACATATACCATCATCATCATCATCGTTGTCGTCGTTTAACGTCCGCTTTCTATGCTGGCATGGGTTTGACTGAGGACTGGTGAGCCAGAAGGCTGCACCAGGCTCCAATCTGATTTGGCAAAGTTTCTACAGCTGGATGCCCTTCTTAACGCCAACCACTTTTACGTGCCACCGGCACGAGGGCCAGTCAGGCGGTTTTGGCAACTACCACGCTCAAATGTTTTTCACGTGTCACCAGCACATGTGCTGGTAAGGCAACGCTAGCAACAATCAAGCTCGAATGGTGCTTTTAACGTGCCACCGGCACGATATATATCTATATACGACGGGATTCTTTCAGTTTCCATCTACCAAATCTACTCACAAAGCTTTGGTTGGCCTGCACGCAGTGGGACTGAACCCAGTACCATGTCGTTGGTAAGCAAGCCACTTTTCTTCTTTTAAATTGCCATAAAGGCATTACATAGAGGGGGACAGTACAACACATGTGGGGACATATAACAATTAAAATAAAAATATGATGCTATGAATGACACATGAAAAACATCAAAATCAAAATATTAAAATAATGATACATGAATGATAAATGGGAAATGAGAATATGAAAAGTGTGTTACCTTACACTACCACTCGCCACCTCTGAGTCCTGAGTCCTCTTTAGTCTTTGATCTAGTCTTTCATTTACTGATTTCCCTATCGTTGAGTGACAACACTCTCTCCTCCATGTAGACGTAACCTTTTCACCTGGGGAGGGGTCTTGTAAATTTTGTGGTGTCTGTTCTTTTTTTTTCTATGGGGAAAGGGGTGGGTGGGTTTGGTGCCTGTATGGGAAGGGTGGGTTTGAGTGGTCTTGGGTGGGATGGAGTTGGTCTGGGGTCCCACATCACACTGACTGTTCTTCCTCTTCTTTCTCTTTTTTCCTTTTATTCTCTGTTACTGTCCATTCATCCTCCTTGTTCCTTCCATCCATCTGTACTTTCTCCTTTTTCTCCTCCGTCTCCACCACCGCTTCTTCTGCCGTTTTCCTCTGCAGAGGGCAGTGCGCTCTAATGTGTCCCTTTTGGCCACATTTAAAACATCATGGAATTCTGCCCTCCACCCACACTCTCAACACAATCTTTCCCAACGTCACCGTCTCCGCCAAACTCTCCAATTGCCTCTCCTCTGCCTGTATAATGGACTCCTCATTTGGACAGTGTTTTTCCTCTCCATCTTCCGTCCTCCGTTTCCTTGGCTTGGAGGACAACTACCTCCTCCTCACTTCCAATGAGGACGGCTGCTGCAACCCAAGCCACTTCTATATCGGGTGGAATTCCTTCAGCTTAGAAGTCTTTCTTCCAAGGTATGTGGGTAGAAGTACTATTTCCTCCATTTTGACAGTTGCACTCGCCAGCCTCTTTGCCTCCTCCACTGTCCTAAACTGGACAACCACCATCCCATATCCATTTCCTTTCGCTGTGTATGTCACTTCCTTCGAAAGCTCCTTCAATGCTTCTTCTACTTTTTCCATCTCCATCCGCTCCACTTTCCTACTCTCCACTGAATACACCTTGTAGGTAATGGACTTCTTTTCCATATTTTCCATAACCCTTTTTGGGAGTAATAACTTTATGTCAACGCCCACCTCCTGTCATCTTACCCAGCTCCTTCAGTCCGGCTAGGTCCATATTCCTTTTCTTCACCTCTGCAGCCTCAGCAAAACTCTTTACTCTTTCCAAATGTTCGTCCATTCTATTTACTGCCTTAACGAGCTCCTCCTCCGCTGAGGACAGCTCATACTCGCTAAGGTCTGAATACATTTTCTCCACTAGTATAACACCCACTGACAACCACTGCCAAGCAGCTCAAAAAATCCCGTCCGAGTCTTTAAAAATCAACACAGCGAATAGACCGACACATGCGCCAGAAGCAAGCTTCTTACCACACAGCTATGCCTGGTAAGCAAGCCACTTACCACACATATATACATACATACATATATATATATATATATATATATATATATATATATATAGAGAGAGAGAGAGAGAGAGAGAGAGAGAGGGTATGAGAGGTACTGGTGTCAAGAAGACCCAAAGGTATCAGGTAATGCTGAGTAAGTGCTATGGACAGACTATAGTTAAGCTCCAGGTTCGGTAATGATACAAATGAGAAGTCCAACGTAGGTTGTGTATTAGCAAGCATATATATAAAAATTGACAGAATGAGATTAAAAAATCCAAGACTGTGAATAGTTTTCAGAACATTTATAAATAAAACGTCTTACAGTTGTTTCCAGGATATTTTATATGTCCCTTCATCAGAGATGGTGCGAGAAAATGTTTAAGCAATAGTTATTATAGAGAAGATATGAAATACAGAGTGAAGTGGAGGAATGAAAACAGACATGAGATACGTAAGGATATTGCATCTGCAGTTCCATTATTTAAGCAGTGTATATATAAGAGTGGTGTGTGTGTGTGTGTGTATACATATATATATATATGTACATAGTAAATCAAAAAAAAAACTGAAGAACAAACACAACAAAAAAAAACAATGCGTGGAACTGGTGCATGCAAAGTATTAGCGGACACTCTGGGAAGGAAAGAAAGGTAGTTTTACGCTTTGAGCAAAGCTCTTCTTCAGAAACAGAAGATGGGGTAGAGTCCAAGAGATAAAAGAAAGACGGAGGAAGAAAATCACCAATGATCCACACACACATACACACATACACACACACACATATACAAATTAAAATCCAGAAAATGGAGAAGTAGCATTAATATAATTTATTAACTGCAAAAATTCAACATGTTCACTTACAGCTCTTTCGATTTTGCGCAAAAGAATTAAATTCCAGTAATTAAAACATCTTATTGGACAAAATCTCAACAGACTGCTGAGATGTTTTGGAAGAGTAACATGTAATAACCTAACGATATGTCTTTTTTACTCCTCTGAGGAGATTTTTCCCAATAAAATGTTTTAAATACTGGAATTTAATTCTTTTGGGCAAAATTGAAACAGCTGTAAGTGAACATGTTGAATTTTTGCTGTTAATAAATTATATTAATGCTACTTCTCCATTTTAATTTGAATATCTATAAACCAAGATTTATATCTAAACCTATTATTTCAGGAATATTACTATTCACAAGAAAATAATAGGTAACAAACCAGTAATTCATTGGATATTTTCTATCCCTTAAGATGGTTTTTTTAACCTCTATTTAAATGTATATATATATAATTAGCACAAAGCCTTAAGGATGCAGTGAGCATCAACCTATTTAGAAATGAGAGCTAAAGTTTCAATTCAACTACCAGAAGGCACCAAAATAATAGAAAATAACACAGTATGCGAGGAAATGGACAAAGAATTAAAAAATATACCTATAAAGATTATGTTGTTCAGATGCTCATATACCATGGTTTCGGATGTTGGCCCAAGGACCTTAACCCTCCTCAGTATGGGTTACTGGGCAAAAGAAGTTCCAAATCCACCATGTTATAAATCCATTTGTGCTCTGGCTTGTTTTGTGCCAAAAACCAGCAATGCATGGTGCAAAGTATTTATGAGCAAAAATGATGTTACTATTATTAATACCATCTGTGGCAAATATTTTTAATTGATAATATTAACAACAGTAACATGGGCGGTTCACAGGTTACTGCTATTAATATTATCAATTAAAAATATTTGCCATAGATGCTATTAACAATAGTAACATCTTATTTTGAATGTAAGCATTTGAATGTTTTTGCTGCTTATACATACATACATATATATATATATATAAATGCCAATGCACATTGATAAGTGCTAATGCACAAAACTCGTACATTGTGGCACTCTTTTGCTTATGCTAAATATTAATAAAAGAATACATATACTCATATTTTGAGTTAAATTTTTCCTGCTTGCGTTACTATAACTGTACATACATACATGCATGGAGGCATGCGTACGTGCATGTGTATGTACTTCAATTTTTTAAACTCTAATACTTATTGTATTGGTTTCTTTGGTGGAACCACTAAGTTATGAGAATCTAACAAACTAACATTGGCAGTCAAGCACAAACATAAAGACATGCAAACATATATATAGGTAGACAGACAGATAGATATACAAATGTGCGTATATGTATATATATATATATTCTCTTTTACTTGTTTCAGTCATTTGACTGCGGCCATGCTGGAGCACCACCTTTAGTCGAGTAGGACTTATTCTTTGTAAGCCTAGTACTTATTCTATCAGTCTCTTTTGCTGAACTGCTAGGTTACGGGGAAGTAAACACACCACCATCGGTTATCAAGCGATGGCGGAGCGACAAGCACAGACACACAAACATATATATATACATATATACAATGGACTTCTTTCAGTTTCCATCAACTAAATCCACTCACAAAGCATTTGTCGGCCCGAGGCTATAGTAGAAGACACTTGCCCAATGTGCCACACAGTGGGAATGGACCTGGAACTATGTGGTTGGTAAGCAAGCTACTTACCACACAGCCACTCCTGCGCCCATATATGTATATATATATATATATATATACATACAGAGGGACCAGCTATCCGAGTTGATAGTACCAGGGTAG
>NC_069004.1:21925181-21931366 GCF_001194135.2 Octopus bimaculoides
GTGTAGTGGGTGCTTTTTACGTGCCACTGGCACGGGAGGCAGTCAGGCAGCACTGGCATCGGCCATGTTCAAATGGTGCTTTTTATGTGCCACCAGCAGAGAAGCCAGTTGGGTGTATGGCATCAAACGCGTTCAGATGGTGCTTTTTACGTGTCACCAGCACAAGAGCCAGTCAGGGTGGGGGTGGGGCATCAACCACATTCAGATGGGACTTTTTATGTGGCACCGACACGGGGAGCCAATCAGGCAGCACTGGCTTCAATCCACGCATGAATGGTGATTACAGTGTGCCATCAGCACAGGAGCCAGTCAGGCAGCACTGGCATCAGCCACATCTACAATTTCCATTTGATTTCGATTTGATTGAGTTTCTGATTGTGATTTTGATTTTGATTTTATTTGACTCATTAGGTCTCCTCAAGCACAGTGTGTCACCTGACAATTCAAAGATACCTTTTAAATGGGCTGATTATGTGACACTGGTATAGGCTACAGCTGTAATCTCACTTTACTTGCCAAGTCTTCTCAATCACAGCATATCTCCAGAGGTCTTGGTCTCTTGTCATTGCCTCTGTGAGGCCCAACGTTCGAAGGTTGTGCTTCGCCACCTCATCCCATGTCTTCCTAGGTCTCCCTCTTCCACAGGTTCCTTCCACTGATAGGGAGTGATACATCTTCACACAGCTCTCCTTATCCATATGCAGCACTTGACCAAGCCAGCACACACCACATCTGATGCTTCTTATGTCCAACATTTCTCTCAGAGTGCCTACATCCTGTTGTGTGTGCACACTGAAATTATACATACAGTGGATCATACTAGCTTCATTTCTTTCAAGCCTACATGTGTCCTCAACAGTCATGGCCCATGGCCCATGTTTCACTGCCGTGTAGCATGGCAGTTCACACACAATGCATCATACAGTCTGCCTTTCACTCTGAGCAAGAGACCCTTTGTCACCAGAAGTAGGAGCTTTCTGAACTTTGCCCAGGCTATTCTTATTTTAGTGGCAACACTCTCAGAGCAACCCCCCCCCCCATCACTACAGAGTTGGTCACCTAGGTAGTGGAGGCTATCGACTACTTCTAGTTTTTCCCCCTGGCATGTGATGGAATCAGTTTTCTGAGCATCTGCGGTGTTTATTGCTTCGCACACAAAAACTATCATCCTGGTTAACCTTCCTTTTATGTTGCTGCACCTCATGCATCCATAGCTTACACTGGGTACATCTTATGGAGTTTCTACCTACAGACAGAGCAGGGCCATCTACTTGAAGGGGTTTGTGATTTGTTCACCTTCCTACTTACTAGGACTTTGATTTTTGCAACATTGACTCTAAGGCCCTTTGATTCTAAACCTTGCTTCCATACTTGAAATTTCTTCTCTAGTTCTGGTAGTGATTCAGCTATGAGAGCAAGGTCATCAGCATAGAGGAGCTCCCAGGGGCAGCCAGTCTTGAATTCTTCTATTATTGCCTGGAGGACTATGATGAATGAGGGGGGCTGAAGACTGATCCTTGGTGAACCCCTACTACCCAGAATTTTTCACTATACTCATTGCCAACCCTTACCTTACTGACAGCATCCCTGTACAGCTCTTACTAACCACTTGTCTATCCCTAGTTTCCTCATTGGAAACATTGGAAACAGATAAGGGATCGGGAGACCCTGTCAAAGACTTTCTCCAAGTCAACAAAAGCCAAGTATAGGGGTTTATTTTTTGACTAGGTATTTCTCCTGCAGTTGCCTTACTAGAAATGTAGCATCAGTGGTGCTTCTACCTGGCACAAAACCAAACTGCATCTCATCTAGGCTGAACCTCTCCATGACCTTCACCTGATCCAGCAGTTTGATACCCCTGTAGTTATTTCTATCTAAAGCAATTGTAGCAATTGACTATGGTGCTGCTATACCAGTCATTGGGTATGACTCCTTTGTGAACTACCTGATTTACAACACGGGTGACTAGTCCATAACCTACACAAGCAGATATTTTAAGCATCTCAGCAGTGATTCCTGATGGGCCAGGGGATTTTCCTGACTTCATATCCTTAATTGCTTTATCTATCAGGGTGCTATCAATTCAGGTAGCTGGTCCCTCAACTGGGTCAACATTTGGCACACTCTCCTCCTCCCATTCATTCTCCACATTCAGCAGCCTTTCAAATTGGCTTCTCCAAGCCCCTTTCTTTGCAAAATCATTAAAAGCAAGTGCACCATCATCTATGCAAACACATTTTTCTCCTATGACATCACAATTTTCTCTCTTGCAATCCAAAATACTTCAGTTCTTTGGTCCAAACTTTTCTACTTCTCCCTTGGCTATATATACCTGTCTCCCAGCCTCCCTTCTGGCTATCTGGTACATTTCCCTCTGATAGCCCTGTCTATTGTATTATTCCACCACCACGTTACCCTAGGTCTAGAAGGGACTTGCACCAGCCACAGATTTGGTCTGTGGCACTCAGTAAGCTGTCACATAGCAAT
This sequence comes from Octopus bimaculoides, assembly GCF_001194135.2. NCBI lineage: Eukaryota > Metazoa > Mollusca > Cephalopoda > Octopoda > Octopodidae > Octopus > Octopus bimaculoides. Next base: position 21,927,669 of record NC_069004.1, read on the forward strand.
TTCCAGTTACCCTCTGTCACAAGTCTGTAGCTCCTCCTCCCTGTCATCAAATTTCTCAATGAGAATAACCATAAATCTTTGACCATGTGAAAAGTTCTTAAGCTTCCAAATCTCTTTTCTGGATTGGTATACTTCTTGGCATCCTTCTGGCCTCAAGTCTAAAGTCACTAATGACTAGTCTATACTGTGGGGTACATTCTTCACCAGGGTGTGTCTTTGTATTTAAGAGCAACCATACATCCCACTGTCTGGTGAGGATGAAATCAATTAGGCTTGCAGAGTTGCCTGATTGATAGGGTATCAGGTGGCTGTCTAACTTCCTGAAGTTGGTGTTGCAAATTAATAGGTTGCTTGCATCACAGAACTCCAGTAGCCTAGTTCCCTCTTCGTCATGGCCCCCATGAACACTATGGAAGAGACCAAATTACTATCCAACATGCCCATTAAAATCTCCAGCCACAAAGATGAGGTCGTTGCCACTCATCTTTGAGGTAGCCTGTGGAAGGATATCATAAAAGTGGTCCTTCTGATCATTTGGTAGGCCTGCTTGTGGGGCGTAGGCAGAGATAATTGTAACTATACTATTCTGCAAGACTAGCCTGAGCTTAAGCACTATTGCATACTCTAACTACCTCTATGACCTTATCCACCCATTTATCTGCAAGGAGTATGCTTACACCCCCTGCTCCATCACTGTTACCTTCCCACAAAAAATCTTATACCTATGTGCCTTGTCTGTTAAGACCCTGGCTGAAGCTCCTCTCCATTTTACCTCATGTATGCAGCATACATCATGTCTCCATTCAAGCATCTCTACAATCTCACTAGACCTACCTTTCAATGTACCTTCATTGACAGTGCCAACTTTAAAAACTGGGAAAGGAATGTGGGAGGAGGTATGGGAAGGGAAGATGTTATTTAGCACCTGAAAATAAGGTTTCCATGTTCGTTTGATAGACATGCTACACCTGTTCTCACTTTTGACCTGTCATCATTCAAACATTCAAGCATGTTAAAATTGTTGCCCCAACTGGGGGGGGGGGTAGGAGTAAGTGTTAGTGGCATTGTAAGTATAAAGGTTATGAACATTGTAAATCTAAATATTATTGGTGATGCAGATATAAGAATAAATAAATAGAAGTAAAGATGAATATCAATATGCCAATGTTAGGTTAAGTAGGTGGGCTACTAAACTAGTTGTGTTAGTCCCTGGAAGAGAGAGGGGGAGAGGAGGGAGGCAAAATTGCAGGAATGATAGAAGACACCACCAGTGAGGGAGGGGGTTTCTGATGAGAGAAGAGAGATATGAGATATTGGTTGTGGGGTGGGAATGGGTGGGTGCACCACAAACAATCAAGGGTTATTTAAGAGATCGTACGAAAAAAATATGTAGCCAACATAGAAACACAGGAGGAAAAAAGAACTAAGGGTATTATAGAGATTTCATTTGGAAATTACATGAAAAATTAAGGAGAAAACTAAGGCTGAGAGAGAGAGATAGAGAGAGAGAACGAGATTAAGAAGTTATATATTGAAGAGTCAATTTAAATAATTGGCTTATGAAAGTACATATTAGTAATGAATGAATGAAAAGATTAAAAAAAACAAGAGAATATCTTAGCTTAGCAGTACCAATAGATACCAACACTGGAATGAGTTGCATGAAAGTCTGGGAGAGCACCAATAGTGATATGTATTTTATATATATGCTACGACTAGAAGTGGACATATTTTCCCTGGGCAATAGGGAATAGCAAAGAGAATAGCACAAGAAGCCAGTGAAAGGAAGGATTAAGAGGTAGTACGAAAAATATACATACATATATATATATATATCATCAACATTTGATATCAGTTTTCTATAATGGCATTGGGTGGATGATTTAAGAAGACTCAACAAGCCAGAGAACTGCACTGAGTTCCATCTGTTTTGGCTAAGTTTCTACTGCTGGATGCCCTTCCTAATGCTAACTACTTCACACAATGCAGTGAATGCTTTTTTTGTGGCATCAGCACTAGTGAAATTGCCATGTAACTCACAAAACTAAAAAACTTCTTTAGAGGAAGGTGACTTTATGCTAGGTATTGATAGGTCAAAGTATGATAGATAGAAAGACAGGAATTGGTTTCTTGCTGTAAAAGAGATACATGAATAATCTGCATTATATAAGAGAAGTAGGAGTAATTAGGGTGGAACTGGAAAGTGTGATAAAGTGTAGTGATGATAAGGTGTTAGGGTAACCCCCTCAAGGTATTAGAAGGTAAATAGAAGAGAGAGTGGAGGTAGAAGATCAGGCAGGGTGGTGGATAAAGTTTACAGGAGCACAGGAAGAGAGAGACTTGGTGAAGAGGTTAATGATGAACAAGGGTGGTAACACGGTTAATGCTAAATATATAAGCGGCTCAGGATTGGGGAAGTTGATGAGTGGCAGTACAGAAAAGTTGAAGGGCATTGAAATAATAATAAAACTGTGAGCATCGTAAGGATAAGAGACAAAGAGATAATGGGGGGGGGGTAACAATTACAAGAATGTGAGGAGAGAGAGTGAGAGATGGAAGTCAGAGGAATGTATGAGGAAGTGCTGAAAAGTTCTTGTCTTTAAGGGTATCACTAAAGGCCTGGTTGGAGGCACCCTTCCAAGTTCTTTTACAGGGCTTAGAAAGACTGAAGGACTGCTGTGTGAATCTGAGAGGGGAATATGTTCAATAAAATCATAATTAACTGATTCTCCTGTATCTTCTTTTACTTAAAGCCAGGAACTTTTCAGCACCCCCTCATAAGAAGGTAACAAAGGTTGTGGTTGATGGCAGGTATGAGAAGTGGGGTGTCAATGGAATGTGGTTTAGAAGAGAGAGTGAGATTACTTGTGGCAGGTAAATGATTAATGGGAAATCAGAGAAGGGAAGGTTGTTGCTGAAAATGGGGGATAGATGTCAAAAGGAAGTGCTTCCAGAAAGGGAGGGGGGGTGAGATGAATGGAGGCACAAAAAGCAGACGAAATATGTAGTTCTGCTCCCATTTAATTACAACAGCAGAATAAGGCAGAAGAGTGATTGTGGGATGAGGGTAAGGTGGAGAAGGTATTGAGAGAGGGTTATTTCTGTGTCAACACATAAATATAATGCTTTGGGGACCTTAGTTTTGCTATGATGGGTAGGGTCTTCACAAACTCTGCATATTGCCAATTATCTTAGTCCTTTGTTATCTCCTCTGTGAGGCTCAACATCCTGTGATCAAACTTTGCCACATCTTCCTGGGTTTCCCGCTTCCACAGATTCCATCATTCAAACATATCATATCCCCATGCTAACTCAATCTCCTTTCCTGTACCTCTGACTCTGCTTAAGCTTAGTTTTTCTCTCAAAATATTGGTACCCTATCATTTGTGTACAGGAGTGGCTGTGTGGTAAGTAGCTTGCTTACCAACCACATGGTTCCGGGTTCAGTCCCACTGCGTGGCATCTTGGGCAAATGTCTTCTACTATAGCCTCGGGCCGACCAAAGCCTTGTGAGTGGATTTGGTAGATGGAAACTGAAAGAAGCCCGTCGTATATATGTATATACTAGCAGAAATACCCAGCTTTGCCCGGGTTAAAGAGAATAATGAAATCTAAAAACGCTGTCTAGACTACGCAACCCTCAACTGTTAGTAGCTACGATACCATATTTCTACATTAATAACTCTCCAATGCATGCC
>NC_069004.1:21932201-21936500 GCF_001194135.2 Octopus bimaculoides
TAGAATAGTTTCAGTTTTAAAGTGAAAGTATTTGACAGGAGTGTTTTTGTTTCACTTTTGACACGTAATACTTAAATAGTGGAGGAGATATTATGTTGCCGTGGGCTTGAACTCTGCAAGAAGTTAAACATTTTTTTTGACTAAAACACAACTGGAACCCTAAGTAAGGCATGTGTAAAATTTGAATGAAATTGGTTGCGTAGTTCTCGAGTTTTAGGGATTCACACACACAGACAGACACACATTCTCATTTTTATATATATAGATATATATATATGTGTGTGTGTGTGTGTTTGTGTGTCTGTGTTTGTCCCCCTAGCATTGCTTGACGACCGATTCTGGTGTGTGTTTATGTCCCCGTCACTTAGCGGTCCGGCAAAAAGAGACTGATAGAATAAGTACTAGGCTTACAAAGAATAAGTCCCGGGGTTGACTTGCTCGACTAAAGGCGGTGCTCCAGCATGGCCGCAGTCAAATGACTGAAACAAGTAAAGAGTAAACATTGCAAATCTGGTGGAGTATGCTTGCTTTATTTCTTTACAGTTTTCCCAATGAATTACTACCATGAGTATTACCTACTATATCTCAGAACCTAGCAGCATATCAGTTGTTAGGCATGTTAATGTTCCAAGTTTGCTTGCAAATCCAGCTGCATTGAGTTAGTCAAAATGCCTGAATGTAGACTGCAAAAGGCTGTTTTCTATTCTGAGCTGCAAATGGAGGGTGCAGTATCGGTGCACCACACAAAACATTCAAAGATGCACCAAAAGATCCTTGAAAGATTACAAGACCAATCTCAGTTCATATGAAGATCTTGCTTGAGACAAGTTTGCATGAAAGATGCTAGCACCAGGGGCTAAAAGACTTTTGAATCTTTCAGAATCTCTGTAGCAGGGGCCAATAGGGAAGATTACAAATTACACCCATAACAAGCCTAGTATAGGTGAACATCAGTGTGTGATCTGGTAGAGAAATACAACAACAAAGGTTCTAGTTGATCTGCCCAATGGAACAGCCTCCTCCTGAAATTAAAGTGCAAGTGACTGAGCACTCCACAGACACATGTACCCTTAATGTAGTTCTCAGGGAGATTCAGCATGACACAGAGTGTAACAAGGTTGACCCTTTCATTTACATGCACAAAACATTTTTGCCAGCTGAGTGGACTGGAGCAATGTGAAATAAAGTGTCTTGCTCAAGAACACAATGCATTGTCAGGAATTGAGCTCACAACCTTACGATTGTGAACTGAATACCTGTACCCACCAAGCCATGTGGTTTCACTTCTCTACTAGAATAGGACTTCTTGGTCACAGCAAAATACTTCTCTACATATTTATTTGTGTTATTTTAATTTTTTTCTGTAGCTGCTAGGTCATTGTCACATAAAGATGACAAATGAATATAACTTATTATCTATATGAGAAAGAGAGGAAGTAAACAGCAATAAGTAGAGAAGAAGAGGAGGAAGAGAGGTATAAGGAGAGACTGGAAGGTTTTTGAGAGCAATAAAAAATAACCAACAATAAAAATTTTGATAACTGCGTAATACTATTACTGCAAACAAACAAACAAATTCATTCATTAAACCCATGCGTTTATTTTTACGGAACTGTTTGTGTGTGATTTTGTATTCAAAGGCATGTTTGTCTGACTGAATTTTAAGTGACTTATACTTATCTCCAAGTGTTATATGTGTCATATACACATGTACACAATTGCATGTTGTGACTCACAACTTGCTCAGGTGGCATCAGAGGGAAAAGAATCTAACATGTGAAATGGTCCCCAAATTATACAGGAGGACAATAACTTGGGACTTGGGACAGTGTTATTTCAGATAGGAATTTTCAGTTATATGCTCTTCCTGTTACCAATCTTTGTTTGTCTATATAAGGGAATTATTTATTCTACAGTTCTTTGAAAGTGTAGAGAAACAGTCATATTGTTAAGAATGAGTGCTAACATAAACATCACTTTGCTCAAGTGGTGACAAGCATGGAATATAAACATTCACATTGATTGTGGCTGTCAGATACATTTGTTGTTTTTGTTCTCATTTATTTTAATCCTTTCCAATGTTATCTGATTGAACACAAAAAATATTTTTATCATCATCTTTTATGGCTTTTTTTCATAGTTCTATTCTTCCTCTACAATTTTTGTTCATAGTTTTTGAAATTTGAATAAATTTTACCTCTTTTCAGATATATGACAACAGAGTGCCAAGCAGAAAAAATATGAAGTTTTCACACATACATTTTAATATTTCACTCAGGCATTGTGATACTAATAACCTGGTGTAGGGCTCAATATATGTATGCTTCTGAACAAAGCATTAGTTGGGTACAGAGTGGCAATAAGAAAAGAGATGACAAAGGAATAACTGAATTATCTTACAGTTGTTTCCACTATATGATGTTATGAACTCATAGTCAAATGCCCAAGAAACACTATATAGCAATGGTTCTCAACCAGGGTCCATAAAAGATTTTGTTGTAAAAATTTATCTATAATAAATTGGTTATACTTCTACAATACACAAAATATTTTAACACTGTTTTTGTACAATTCCTTATATTCTATTATAAATATATAATTTTTTAAACACTGCTTTACAGTTTCATCAGAGCTTCTATCTATATGTATCATCATCATTTTAATACCCATTGTTCCAGGTTTGTATGGGACAGAGTTTATCGAGGCAGATTTTCTATGGTCAGATGTCCTTTCTGTTGCCAACCTTCACCTGTTTCCAAGCAAGATAATATTTCTCTATGGTCAGACATGGAAGACTGGAAATAAACATTATTTGTATGACAGTGATACTCATTTACAACCATATAATGTCAAGACAAGGGTACACACACACGCACACAATGAAGTAAAACAAAGTCATCATCATTGTCATTTTAATGTCCACTTTTCTAGACTTGCATGGGTTAGAGAGAATTTTGTTGAGGTATATTTTCTATAGCTGGTTGCTCTTCCTGTCGCCAACATTTATCGCTTTCCTAATAAAATAGCATTTCCTTATGAGCAGACATGTTTCGATGCATGCATGCTAAAGACAGTAACACACACATACATACACACATATGATGGGTTTCTTTCAGTTTCTATCTACCAAATCCACTCATAAGGCTTTGGTCAGCTCAGGGCTATAGTAGAAGACATTTGCCTAAGATGTCATACAGTGAGATTGAACTGAAAACCGTTAGGTTGAGAAGCAAACTTCTTACCGTACAGCCACACCGGCACATATAACCACCCGTCATCAGAAATAAGGTAACAAGAGTTAGGGACATTAGTGGTGTAACTGAATTTTTATGGTTTTACTCAGTGGTTCCCAAAATGAGTGGTACTGCCCCTCTGGGGGTGGTGGAAAAATCCAGGATGAGGTGGGGTATTGAAATGTAGGGTGATAATGGATGTAAACACAAAAAAATAATGGTTAATTAGGTTAAGTCTTATTTGTGAAATACAGTTATTTTGCAGAAAGTGGTTTATGTTTGTGGTAGTGAGTGGGGTGTGTGTGCTTTGAATGCAGCCTGAGTGCCAAGGGGGCAGCAGCCTGTAAAAGTTTGGGAACCATTGGTTTCACCCATTAGCATTTGAACCAGTCATATCTGGCTCAAATATTCTACCTCTTTAATGTTTAAACTAGCTAGACCTGGCCTCTCATTCCTACCCTACAATGTCATTCTAAAAATAAACACATCATCAAAAACTCAAAGCTACAAAATAATGTACGATTAATTGAAAACAATGTGAATAAATAAATATTACATTAGACATGGAAACCTGAATGTGAAAGGGTTAAATGGGGTCTCAGATCTTCTCTCTAGAGGTTTGCTGCTTCCTAAAGTTCTCATCTCAAAAACAAAAAGACACTTACATGGAAAAAAGACACAAAATACGTAAATCTATAGAAATTAACATTTCCAAGGCAAAATTTTTAATTTTCATAATTTTTTTTTAAAATTCAAATATTCTTGATGTATTTTATTTTATATACAAAATGATGCAAAAATAATCCAGTTTTGTAAATTCAGTAAAAATTTCTTCAATATCAAAACATCTATGTATATGATATATCTATATATATAACAGACACACACACACAAATCCTTTCCTTGTTTGAATTAAATTTATTGGTTTCTTTATAAACCTAATATTTATTCCTCCATTCTATCACATAACTCCAATATAATAGATTTTTGGAAGGTTATGATTGTAAACATGCCCACAATCTGATAAATACCTTGACATTATATATATATATATATATATATATAT
>NC_069004.1:21936635-21946858 GCF_001194135.2 Octopus bimaculoides
AATAGGAGCTAAATGCCTTTTTTCTACTACCATAAAAGATCTCTGAGACAGTAAAGACACTTTTTTTACGTAAAAAAGTGTCTTTACTGTCTCAGAGATCTTTTATGGTAGTAGAAAAAAGGCATTTAGCTCCTATTTCTAAATCAGTGCATGGCGAAACAATTAGCTGATCCCTGATTATAATCATGTATATAATTATAGAATATTTGTATAAGTTTACCTAAAATGGTTATTTTTAATGTACTGACTACTTGGTAAAATTATTAGTTATTAATTAATTTATTGATTAATTATATATATATATATATATATATATATATATATACACATACATACATACATACACACACACACACACACATATACAATATATTACACATATAATATATTATACATATAATATATATATATATCATAACAGATGTTAGATCTTAACATGAACCAATTTGGAGGTAGAAACATAGGAGTATTTTTAATTCAGTTGGATATTTGTGAAAAAGCCTAAAAACCAAAACATTTAAGAGGTAGGTTGAAGCAAAACAAAAAGTTCTGAGGATGCACCCCGACCATTTCCCCTGTCTCTGAACCCCAAATCCATTTCCTAACTCTTATTTTGTCAGACATAATCAAAGCAACATTAGAGGGATGAAGATAAAGACCAAGATTATGAAATGGTTGGAGTGGTGGGCAGAAGTGGCTTAAATACATCAGCTGTTTGTAGTCATCATTTGCATCACATATCATCATCATCATCCTCATCAGAGCTGTATTATTCAGTCATGTAGTTCTGCAGGCTGTTTCATTCAATAACGAGCTTGCCTTCAGTAAACAGATTATTAATGGCAGTCTGCAAGAGAAATTAAGAAAGGAAAACATCGAAAATGAGAGATTTAAAAAAAATTTTTAATTTTCGAATTTGGTAACATTTTAATTTTGACAGGAAACGAATAGGCAGGGACACACAAGCATAGAATAAACCCCTCAGTGTAATGGGTCCTGATTTAATGGAATGAATACTAACAATAATGCTTTCAAATGTTGGCACAAAATGTAGCAATTTTGAAGGAAGGAGGAAATCAATTACACCAACCCCAGCACTTAACGACAACTACTTATTTAATCTACCCAACGAGAATAAAAGGCAAAGTCAAAGTTGGAAGTATTTGAGCTCAGAATGTAAAAATCTGGAAGAAATGCCACTCAGCATTTTGTCTGGAGCAATAACGACTCACCGCATCCTCATCATCATCTTTAATGAATAATAATCTTTTCTACTACAGGCATAAGGCCTGAAATTTTTAGGGAGGGGTTAAGTTGATTACATCGATCCTGAAAGGATGGAAGGCAAAGTTGGCCTCAGTGGAATTTGAACTCAGAATATAAGGATAGATGAAGGCATTTTGCCTGGCATGCTAATGATTCTGCCAGCTAGCTGCATTACCTTAATGAATAATTATAATAATTCTTTCTACTGTAGGCATAATGCCTGAAATTTTAAGAAAGGGAAGTAGATGATTGCATCAACCCCAGTGCTCAACTGGTACTTATTTTATTGACCCCGAAAGGATGAAAGGCAAAGATGACCTTATTGGAATCTGAACACAGAACATAAAGGTAAAATTTTGCTAATATTTTGTCCAATATAAGGCAGCAAGCTGACAAAATTGTTAGCATACTGGGTGAAATGCTTAGTGACGTTTTGCCTGTCTTCACGCTCTGAGTTCAAATTTCACCAAGGTTGACTTAGCCTTTCATCCTTTTGGGGATCAATAAAATAAGTACCAATTAAGTATTGGGGTCAATGTAATTGACTTACACTTTCCCTGGAAATAGCTGGCCTTGTGCCAAAATCTGAAACCAATATTTTGACCAGCATACTAATGATACATCCAGCTCACCACCTTAATGAATAATAATAATAATAATAATAATAATAATAATAATAATAATAATCCTATCTACTAAAGGCACAAGGCCAGAAATTTTGGGTGAGAGGGAGAGTCAATTACATCGACTCCAGTGTTTGGCACCTAAAGGATGAAAGGCAAAATTAACCTCAGCAGAATTTGAACTCAGAATATAAAGATGGGTAAAATGCTGCAATGCATTTTGTTTAGCATGCTAATAATTCTGCTAGTTTGCCTTAATAACAACAACAACAATCTTTTCTTTTATTGGTCACAAGGGCTAAACACAAAACATAAAAAAGAAGTGGGGCTTAGCACAAAAACACATGTATACAATGAAAACATTAACGATTAATAACAAAATTTAAACAATAAAATTCTCCAAAAAGGAGTGTTCCACTCAGGGCCAACCAAGGACCCCCTCACACATGCTGGTTACCCCATTTGCCTAGGGCACCCCAGACAAGCACCTCTCTTTTCTTCATCTGCTCTGGCCAACAGGCATATGTTCAGTGTAGGCCCATCCACAAGGGCTATCCTTGCCACATTTACCCACCCTTCAACAAAAATACTGGGGGACAGCACTTCCCTCGCCACCCATACTTTCCTTTTCAAGTGTAACTTGAAAAACTTGATGAGGGCTTGGCTGAAAAGGAAAGCATCTATCTTCAGTCCTTTCAACCTCATCTACCACACTACCTTTTTTGCCATAGCCAACAAACAAAAGAAAACTGCCTGTCCTTCCTGGCCAAAGAAGGCAACAAGGCAATCCTTATGATGAATCTGATTGCTAACCAGATCTGTCCTACATGCAACAACAGCTGTTCGACAAAGTTTCACAGATCAGCAATGTTCAGATACTGGACGAGTGCATGCAGAATGGTTTCATTGCCCTGTGTGTATCTTAGACAGGTCTGTCTGACAGCACTTCCATGCCTATAGAACTTGCCTGAACTGACAGAGGCCTCTGCTAGTACCGCCAGGCCGATTTCTGGAAATTATCCATAGACCCCAGCCTGAAAATCCTCTAGAAGAGACCAGCTAATTGATCTTCCATGACACCCAGAGTTTCCCTGAGGATGTCATCATCTGGTTTATTGTTAACACAATGTTTTGGCTGATATACTCTCCAGCTTTCATCAAGTGTCTTGGGGAAATTTCAAACCTGGGTTCTCATTCCTAAGGTATTTTTCAATGTTGTTGTTGTTATTATTATTATTCAGATCACTGTCTGGAATCGAACTCGGAATCTTGAGATTAGTAGCTCATGTTCTTAACCACTATGCCATATGCCTGTGGGCAATTACGGAGTGAATAATCGGGTATAGCTAATCATGCATGGAAAAATGGAGACCACCTTCCCCTGTGGGATGAAGTTAAAATAATAGACAGAGAACACCACTGGAAAATACAAAAACTAAAAGAAGCAGCACATATGTTAGGACACAACAACTTCCTAAGCAGACTGAGTGCAGATATGAATAGCATATGGGAACTGGTATTAAAGAAGGATAGGAGAATATTAGATTTATAAGCCCTAGAACTCACTCCATAACTGCCCACGGGAATATGGCATAGTGGTTAAGGTTTCGAGTTTGATTCCAGGCAGTGACCTCAACAACAACAACAACAGCAGCAGCAGCAGCAACAACAACAACAGCAACAGCAGCAACAACAACAACATTGAAAAATACCATAGGAATGAGAACCCAGGTTCGAAATTTCCCCCAAGATACCTGATGAAGGCTGGAGGGTATATCAGCCAAAACAAATATCCGTCAATTGTAAATAATTTAACTAATGTACATAGTTCCTCATCTCTTAAATATAGAACTGTAGTCATCATTCTTGCCTGCCACTGATCCCCTATAGAACTCCAATGTGGAACCACATTGCCCAACTGGTAGAGAGCTGTGAATGCTTGCTAACACTCCAGGTGCCAAGTTTCAGCATATGTCTGCGCATCATTAGCCATAGCATATATATATTTCTTAGCATATATATATTTCTCTCCATGTTTTTCTCCTTCTTTCTTTCTGTGTTCCTTTCTGTGGAAGAGCATAGGCTCGAAACGTTAAAGACTTTTTCACTTCCCAGTGTTATACTAATACATCTGTTAGTTTTCTACACCACCTGTCTTTGTCTTTTGTTTTTTTTTGTAAATTCTCCTTATATATATATATATATATATATATATATATAAACAAGATTAAGCATAACTTCATTGCTAGAAACACTAAACTCTCCACCTGCCATCATCTCATAAAAATACATAAACCAGGACCAAATTGAAAAATTAAACTGGTCTCCAGTATTAAGGGATCCTTTGATAAAATCTTATAGCTCCTATCAAGAATTCTTAAACCACTACTTCAAACTTTCCCAAGACATGTTGAAAGCTCCACAAGTCATTAACAGACTGAAAGACCTCAACCTTTCCCCTCTTAGAAAAAATAACTACTCTTTTAGTTTAAATATTGTTTCCCTATACACCTTTAACCCCATCCCTCTAGTTATCAGTATAATCTTCTCTCACAACCGTAACTACTTTGGACTTACAACTCAGATATTCTCAAACTGTTGACTATTATAATGAACAGCACCATCTTCCAGTTCTAAGACTCCACTTACAAACAAATCTCTGGACTGTGGCTTAGTTATTATAGCAGTGCTATCCTGTGCATGCAAAGCAACCATTTGCACACTACAGAGTAGAAAAGTTAGCTCGTACTGAGTTATGAGAGGTTGAGAAACACTGATGTAGAAGGGTTCCTCAATGTATCGTCTGTTCTAAGGTGAAAGATAAATGTAAACAAACACCAACCTGTCTTTGCATGACTTGCAGATTGGCTTCTGCTTTTTCTATGAGTTTTTCTACTTTTGAAGTCTCCATTTCTGATATATTTTCTCGGAAAGCATCTTTAGTTCTACGTAATGCATACATTCTGTGAAAACAAGAAAAAAAGAAAAGACAGTCACAAATTATACTTTTAATTCATCATCTTTTTTTACAACTATGTCATATTCATTCAAGCATAAACACAAAGCTAACACCTGCTACAATTTCTGACATTTAAATATTCAGATGAACAAGCACTACACAATGTAAGCAATAAGATTGCAGTGAGGGGAACCTATTTGTTGTTGAACTGAAGACAGCATTAACTGAACAGATCTATATCCAAAAGCATTCCATAAATGAATGGCCATTCCATCTCCTTCCTGAGTCACAATATGCCTAATACCACGTTATTCAATTTGTCCTTCCTTTCTAATTCAGTAAGTGGTGATTTGATTGTTATTTTTAGCAGGTTAAGGGACCACAACAAAACTCTCTTATTGGCACAAATAACCTAGTTTTTGTTATTTGCATCTCTCAATACTCAACTGGTTGATCTTATAATGTGGCTTGGGGGGGGGGGAGTACATTGGCTAAACAAAAAGTTTATTTCACAGATCCAGTTTCACCATATAACTACCTAGCTGATGACCATGATGTACATTCTACCATGGAACAGTTAATTGTATAGGGCACAGTGTACCAGACAGAACATGTTACACTCTTTCTACTGTCCATTCTATTTCTGTATTACCTATTGTTGATGTTCTTTACTCCAGCTTAGCTCTTCAAAAGCATTCTACCACTGACCGAGCTGCCTTTTTAGATGCATCTTACAACTGCAGTATCTAATGTGTCTTTCCAAAGTTAAAATGATGGGGTTTCACCTGAAGGAAATCTGACTGCTACTTCTGTTGAGTAGTCAGTTTTGTTTTTCTAATACCATTTGAATTGACATGAAAAATATTTTTATCATAGTATTTTATAGCATTATTCTTCCTATACAACTTATGTTTTATCATTTTTGAAATTTGCATAAATTTTATCTTCTTTCAGATGATGGAATGTCAAATGAGCATTTTTAACAACTACTTCTCTTTGCTTTCAATCAAGGTTCCAAAGCTGCCAAAACCACTTCAGATATTTGTGTTGTGTATGGAGAAGGCGTTATTATGGAAGAAATGGTTTTCACACTTCCAGAATGGAAAAGTTGACCTCACAGACACTCCACATTGATTCTAAACATTGCTGAAAACCCTAGTTCACAAATATAAGTAGATAGGAATAGCAAAAGGGGCTCCACACATTTTCTAGACATGGGTTATGTTTAGTTGTTTGAGGTTACTGCAAAATTTCCAGTGTTTTTACAAACCTAATATTTTCTCTTGTTTGAGAAGCCCTGTTTTATGTGGTCAATCAACCTAATACCAAAACATGTCTCCCATACTTGCCTAATTAATGAAAACAATAAAAAAAAACTAGAAATGGAGAAAATGAAAGTACTATTGTCAGCTATGAAAAATTATCAAAACAACAATTATTTATAAAACATAAATATATATTTATTCAGTTGAACATTGTTGGGGTTCTCAATTTGTTGGTCAATATTCAATAATTCATGCAATGTGGCATTTACATTGTGGAAGAGCCATTCTAGTCATTTAACACACACAAAGTTATCAGATTAACTATAAATTTATCTAATGACTATAAGATGAGGAAAAATGATGACCTTGTGAAAGAGCTGACAAAGGAAGGGAAGGCAGCAGAAGTTGGCACACCATGTCAGCTTGGAATCAAAGGTCACAAAAGGACATTAGAGATGTAACATCTGTCAGAGACAGCTGAGAAGAGCTCAATGTAGCTATGGCTAAAGAGAAATGATAGTGGGAGCTGAAAAAGAATACTGCAAGCTGCTAAACAGAGAATAGTAGGAGGAAAACTCAGATTGAAATAAATCCACAGAGCAAGTTCTTTCCGTTGTCTTTGTGGCCAAGTGATATACACCAAAATTCAGGGAAATAAGATCACCTGGATGTTCTGGGCTTTATCCCACTAAAGCTAGCATTTTGAAAACAACAGGAGGACCTCTAGGAGTCAAGACCTGGGTGGGCCTGGCTCCCTAATAGTGTCAGGAACTAATGCACAGAATCATTTGCTTGACAGGGTCCTTCCTTTGAAAATTTCTCTTGCTGTCTGCTTGTCTTGGAGTAGGTTTCCACTTACATGAGGTGGTCAAGTCATTTACTAGACAAGTATAATTCCAGTGGAATGTGTGACTTCTCTAAAATATTGGTACCAATGCCTATTCTTAATAATATCTAAAAGAACATATGCAATATTAGCTAAAATCTTAAAAGCTCATGAACAATATTTCTTTTAGTGTTTAGATTTGCACCAATGACTGAAACAGGCAAAAATTTCAAATGAATTTGTTGTTGAATTACCTGGAAAACAATTCACAGATTTATTTGAATTTGTTTTGACAACTGACCTGAAAACCAAGTTTCATTTTCATTTTAATTTTGATTGTTTCCAATTTAGCCATTTCTGATTTTGAGTTGGTTAAAGATAGGATACTAATATTACAGTGAGCTAGCAGACGCGTTACTTAGTAACATTTCATCCATCTTTATGTTCTGAGTTCAAATTATGCCCAAGATCCACTTTGCCTTTCATCCTTTCAAGGTAAAATAAAATAAGTACCAGTTGAACACTGGGATTAACCTAACCCTCCTCCTCCCAAAATTTGAAACCAATACTATGACAGTGCAAAATATGTTAATAATAACTATGTATATATTTCAGGTTGATATGAGGAGTGATATTTACGATGGTCGGGTGCTATCTGAAGGAGATTTCATTGCTATTTCCAGATCAAACTATCACACATCGACTTCAACATGTACTTGAATTGGAAAAAGATATTGTGGTTTTGGTTAAATGGTTATCAATATATTGGAATGATGTCAGGCTGCAAGATGTCATGTAATAAAACAAACTCTAATGTTGTTTAACTGACATTTATTTTTACAGAATATTGCAATATTTACATAATTACAAAGCTGCTTGCCATGGGTGTAGTGTGGTGAGCTAGAAGCAAATGCAGTTCATAGTTACATTAATAACAGAAAAGAATGGCTTTGTGTGCGAGGTGGGAAAATACTTTTCTTCATAGTTGGCAATTCCTTTAATCCAGGGTTGAGCTGCAACCAAGGAAACTTGTCTGTTTAAAGGGCTTGTTGTCTGTGTTACTCTTTGTTTCTCACCACATTGTTGTATACAGGGCACATCACCTGATCTAAGTGTGGTCTGATCCTAATTACTGAAGCTGTAAGGTTTCGATTCTAAGCATTCCTACAGAATAATGTCCTGCACTGTAGTAAAAATGATGGCCATGCATGCATATATATATATAATATAAATTGGACATGGGTGATAGTTGTATTCTTTCTTGCCTTGAGGTTCACAGCCAAACGGCTGAGTGGATTCGTGTGAAAAATGGCACACATGTGGAGACGGGTGCATAGATTGGAATGCAGTTTGTATTTTTTCCCATAGTTATTGAGAAAATCGATTAAAACTTTTCTAATGGAATTCCCCCAACATTAAAACAACCAGTTACTCACACAGGCGGCATATACCATTTCGCTAGCAACAAGGGGAGTACAGGATGATAGTCAGCCAAAGCCATTCATACATACATAACCTCTCTCTCCTTTTCTCTGTCAGTCACTCACACATTCACTCATTACAAAAAGTGAATAACAAAATTTCAGTTAACTCTCTCTTGGCCATACATAGATACATACATACATAACAACCTGCATGCATGTGTGTGTGTGTGTGTGTGTGTCACTGAGCCAATCATACATACATACATAACCTCTCTCTCTCCCTCGCTTTTTCTCTCTCAATCACTTACTACAAAAAGTGAATAAAAAATTTCATTTATCTCTCTCTCTCTCTCACATACACACACACACCAGCAACATTACTCTCTCTGTCTCTTCACACACACTAAAAAAAGCAATTCACATACACACCACACTTTCTGTCTCACACACCCCATCAAACACAAACACACATACACTCTCACACACACATGCACGCACATCAAGTCTTCCGCTTCACGCCAACTTCAAAAGAACTTCACTCATACAATCGCGCTCTCTGTCTCTTTCACTTTCACGCCGACTTCAAAAGATCCCATTTCCACCCAACTCCATATTAAAAATAAAAAATATTTTTACGGAAACCGATGATCATCTTCAAAAATGTAAATAAGCACATGGTTTATAAATGGTTTTTCATACAGCTGGAAGCTCCAATTGAAACGGGGGACCCGAAATGATAAGGGTGAGAAACGCTGTTATAGATTATGCCTAACCAAAAACAATCATAGCCACATCATCCAAACTGGGCTTAGCTGTAAGTGTGTGTGTGTGTGTGTGTGTGTGTATATATATATATATATATATACACATAAGCTTCACACATGGAGCAGTTATCTCCCCTGTCAGTATACGAAAATGTGTTTTCTTGCAGCTCTAAGGGTTTAACTATTTCTAGCAATATAGGTGCTACCAGACACCCTCAGTCACAATTAGTGACAATTGAATTTTTTCTTTTTGATTTTATATCGCATATAGCTGCCTTCATTACTTTATAATTTTCATATTAGCATTTTGCTAAACTAGCCATAAATTTATAGGGTAAATGAGCAGTGACTGAGGACATGCGAAGGCTTGAGAGAAATGAAACTAGTAAGTTCTGCTGGATGTGCAATGTCAGAGTGCATATATGACAGAGTGTCAGCACCCTGAGACAAAAGTTGGACATAAGCATTGATGTGGTGTGCAAGAGAGATGACTGCACTGGTATAATCATGTGCTGCGTATGGATGAGGACAGTGATAGGAACCTGGGAAAAGGTAGAACTAGGAAAATATGGGATGAGGTGGTGAAGCAGTGCCTGCAAATGATGGGCCTCACAGAGGCAATGACAAGCGACTGAGACCTTTGGAAATGTGAGATCGTAGCTGTGGCTGATGCCAGTGTCACACAACAAGGCAGTTTAAAGGTACCCTTCAATCGTCGGGCAATATACTGTGCTTGAGAAGACCTGTTGAGTTAAGCGAAATTGTAGTTGTGGTCAATGCCAGTGCCACCTGACTGGCTCCCATGCCAGTGGCACGTAAAAAGCAACATTTGACTGTGGTGGATGTCAGTGCCACCTCCTTGGTCACTGTACCGGTGACACGTAAAAAGCACCCACTACACTCTCAGAGTGGTTGGCATTAGGAAGGGCATCAAGCTGTAGAAACTCTGCCAAATCAGATTGAAATCTAGTGCAGCCTCCTGGCATGCCAGTCCTGTCAAGCCGTCCAACACATGCCAGCATGGAAAGTGGATGTTAAACGATGATGATGATGGTCATGATATATATATATATATATATATATATATATATATATA
>NC_069004.1:21947717-21949477 GCF_001194135.2 Octopus bimaculoides
ATATATATATATATATATATATATATATACACACATACATACACACAAACACACACACATTTATATATACGAGTGTAGGGAGAGAAAGAGAGAGTTCAGGTAATAATGTGTCGAATAACATATTGTTGTAGGCATGTGCAGTTAGTGCTCAAGTTGACTTGTCTCCTCTTCCTTTTCGTCTTACGATCTACGCTATTGCTATTATGTTTAAATATATAAATGCCATAATCTAAACTGATAGCAATTGTTTGTCTGTTCATACTTTTATTCTACAGTACACACACATATATATAAATAATATATGAGTATATGCATATATATGTACATGTATGTACATACCTTCATTGACATGCATATATAGATGCATATCTGGGTACATGACGTTGCAAAAAAGAACATTTCCTTCATCAGCTGCCACCATTATAACACTGGTGTTTCGAAGAGATAGGCATATATATATATATATATAGATAGTTATATATATGTATATATATATATATATATATATATATATATACTCTTCGAAACGCCTGTGTTAGAATGGGGTAGCTGATGAAGGAAAATGTTCTCTATGTGGCCCGTGTGTTTTCTGTACTCTGGTTATTATTATTTTTTTGTTTACGTTTTGTTTGCAATGTCCTGTACCCAGATATGCACCTATATATACAGGTAGACGTAGGTATGCACATACCTGTACGTATATATGCATATACTCATTTATTATTTGTTTTATATATATATATAAACATATGCATATATATATATATAGATGGACTCAATTTACAGATGGGCTGAAGATAATAATATGCAGTTTAATGCTGAAAAATTCCAAGCCCTGCGCTACCAGCATCCAAAACTGAATATGAAACTTACAGGGTACACTGGTCCACAGGGGATTACAATCCCAGAGCCTAAATCAGTGAGGGACCTAGGTATCGACATAAGTGATGAACCCCTTTCCAAGTGCACATTACCTTGATAGCGGCAAAGTGCAGACGACTGGCTCGATGGATCCTGAGAACACTCAGAACCAGAGATAAGGAAACCATACTGGTCCTCTGGAGGACATTTGTCCTCAGCCACCTGGATTACTGCTCACAGCTATGGTCATCTACCAGTGTGAAACTAACAGCGGACCTTGAAGCAATCCAGAGAAGATTCACAAAGAAGATCGTCTCTTTGCAACTGCTCAGCTACTGTGAAAGGCTGAAACAGCTAAGAGTCTACTCCCTGGAGAGAAGGCGGAAGAGGTATGCAGTAATATACATCTGGAAGGAATTGTGCCAAATGTTGGCATTGAAAGCTACCCCAATGCCAGAACAGGGCGACACTGCATAGTGCCAAAGATCCCAGCAACGCCATCGAGCTTCAGGACTAGTTACTGCAACAGCCTGGGTTTCAGGGGCCCACAGCTTTTTAATATTCTCCCAAAGAGTGTGAGGAACCAGCACAAAGTAGATGTAGGCGTTTTTAAATCAAAGCTGGACATCTTCCTGTCGAGAGTCTCAGATGAACCTACCTCACAGCAAGAGGTACAAATGAGGGTAGCTACATCAAACTCCATTCTTCACCAAGTACCACATATTGGAAGAGGATCTCAGTAATAACAGTGTAGCAAAATGGTGGTGCATCAGCATGGCTGCAGCTCTGAGCTGTAACTACAGCAAAATATATATAAACATGCATATATGTATATATAAACATATGCATATATATATATATATATTTATATATATATATATATATATATATATATATAT
>NC_069004.1:21950636-21953038 GCF_001194135.2 Octopus bimaculoides
TATATATATATATATTAGAATGTTTGGAAGTGATGTGCAGGTATTATATATTAGAAAAAATTAGGTACTCAGAGATTCTGGATGGTTGTACATTTACAGATTTTTATTAATATGTCACATGTTTTTATAAATCATATATTAGCACTTAAACATATGCGTATATACATATAAATAGAAATATATATATATATATATATATATATATATAGGTTGAAAATGTGTGTAAAAAAATATAAAAAGTGGAAGAGAAATGCCTTCGTTTCATATAGTTTAATATCTTTTTATAAATATATACATATATGGATGTTGTGAAATCCAACTGGTTTCCGCTATTTAAATTAGCTTTTCAAGGGACATTGTACAGTAATCAGTTCTCGTGACAGAGGGGTTTCATCATTTTGGATGTTTGAAGAATAAGAAGAATGAGTTTAGAGAGTGAACCAAGGGAAGCAACAAGTGGCAAGGGGGACAACTGGCTCCTCAGTAGAATTTTTTTAAATGGTCTAAGTTGTATATTGAGGTGTGGTCTGTACTTTTGTATGAACAGGTTTTCCTTGTTTAGGCGTTCTTGTACTGAGATTGAATCTTTGCATTGGTATAATGGGAAGATATGAAAATTAGGCGTTTCTTTTTTTTGCTTGCGCATCTGTCAATGTATCCACTCAGTGCTATCTGCTTGTATTGAGGGAAACGAATCTGTTCTTTATGTAGCATGACTCGGTGTCTCAAAGTAAGGCTCGCTTGGCCAACATAATTGTGACCACAACCTGAGCAATTCCCAGGGGCATCCTGTCTTGAATTCCTCTGTTATTGTCTGGAGGACTATGATAAATAGGAGGGGGTTGAGGACTGAACCTTGGTGGACCCTGACCTCTACCCGAAATTCTTCACTGTACTCGTTGCCAACCCTCACCTTACTGATAGCATCGCTGTACATGGCTATATATGTATATATATATATATATATATATATATATATATATATATATATATATATATATATATATATATATATATATGTAAACATATATATATGTATTTTTTTTTATATCTAGTTTCAGCTCACAAGCTGTTGCCATGTTAGGGCACCGCCATTTGGTGTTGCTACATAATTTTACTTCACGAATGCTTTTTAGGAATTGACATTTGATGCATGAGGGAATTTCATGCTGCTGCCCGCATCTGTACCTCCTGCTACAAAGTTGGTTCATCTGGGACAGTTAACAGGAAGAGGTCCAGCTTTATTTTGAAGACACCTATATCCACCCCATGCAGGTCTCTCAGGTCCTTCGGGAGGATATTGAAGAGCTGTGGACCTCTGAAGCCCAGGGTATTGCAGTATCTTGTCCTAAATCTTGATGGCAAATTTGGAGTCCTTGGCACTATGCAGTGGCGCCCAGTTCTAGTATTTGTGTAACTCTCGATGCCAAAGTTTGGGACAAGTCCTTCCAGATGTATATTATGTCATATCTTTCTTGCCTATGCTCTAAGGAATAGAGTTTTAATCTCTTGAGTCTTTCCCAGTAGCTTACTTGCTGCAAAGAGGCTATCTTCTTCATGTAGCTTTGTTGGATTGCTTCAAGTTCTGAGATTAATTTGACACTGGTTGGTGACCATAGCTGAGAGCAATAGTCAAAGTGATTTAGGACAAGTGTCTTCCAGAGGACCATCATGGTTTGCTGATCTCTTGTTCTAAAAGTTCTAAGAATCCATCCAGTCAGCTGCCTGCATTTCATTGCCAACTTAGCAACATGCACATGGAAGGATACATCATTACTCATGGTCTTGCACTGTGTCTCTGGGATTTCAATCCCTCTAGGTCCAGTGCATTTAATTGGTATTGCATTTAGTTTTGCATACTGATAGCACATGGCTTGAAACTTTTCAGCATTAAACTGCATGCTATTCGTTTCAGCCCACTTGTATATTTCATCCAGCTCACATTGCAGGTGCATAGTGTCATCAGGGTTCTGTATCCCGTGAGACTTTTGTATCATCTGCATAACTTGTGATCGTGGCTCTCTGTGTGGCTGAGGGCATATATGGGTTGGCCATTATGAACAGTAGTGGTCCCAAAACAGTGCCTTGTTGAACACCGCTCACTATTTGCATGTCATTGGAGGTGACCACATTGGCTACTACCACCTGACTTCTATCCTTCAGGAAGTCATGCAGCCATTCTCCCAATTTTCCAACTATGCCGAGATCATGCAGTTTATGACATATCCTTCCATGATCGACTTTATCAAAGGCCTTTGCAAAGCCGAGATATATCACTTCCACATTTGAGTGGTTGAGCAGCTGTTTCAGCACCCATTCATAGTGTTATAAGAGCTGAGTCAGGCAGCTTCTTCCTGGTGGGAAACCATGTTGGGTATATGTGTATATATATATATATATAT
>NC_069004.1:21953427-21967224 GCF_001194135.2 Octopus bimaculoides
TATATATATATATATATATATATATCATCATCATCGTTTAACGTCCGCTTTCCATGCTAGCATGGGTTGGACGATTTGACTGAGGACTGGTGAAACCAGATGGCTACACCAGGCTCCAATCTGATTTGGCAGAGTTTCTACAGCTGGATGCCCTTCCTAACGCCAACCACTCAGAGAGTGTAGTGGGTGCTTTTACGTGCCACCGGCACGAAGGCCAGTCAGGCGGTATATATATATATGTACACACACACACACATGAAGGTCACAGAGAGGGTCATAGCCCAACTAATTAGGGAGAGAGTCAGTCTAGATGAGATGCAGTTTGAGTTCATACCAGGGAAAAGCACCACTGATGCTATATTTCTGGTGAGACAGCTGCAGGAGAAATACCTAGCCAAAGATAACCCTCTGTACCTGGCTTTTGTTGACATGGAGAAAGCCTTCGACAGGGTCCACCGATCCCTTATCTGGTGGTCAATAAGGAAACTAGGGATAGAATGGTTCTGCGCAAGCCATGTACAGGGATGCTGTCAGTAAGGTGAGGGTTGGCAGTGAAGAATTCCGAGTAAGGATCCACCAAGGATTAGTCCTCACACCCCTCCTATTCATCGTAGTCCTCCAGGCAACAACAGAGGAATTCAAGACAGGATGTCCCTGGGAGCTCCTCTATGCTGATGACCTTGCTATAATTGTTGAGTCACTATCAGAACTAGAGGAAAAGTTTCAGGTGTGGAAGCAAGGATCAGAATTGGAGGGCCTTAGAGTCGACCTAGCTAAAACCAGAGTAGTAATAAGTAGGAAGGTAGACAAAACACAAACCCCTTCAGGTAGATGGCCCTGCTCGACCTGTAGAAAAGGCATAGGTAGAAACTACATAAGACGTACCCAGTGTAAGCTATGGACTCATAAGAGGTGCAGCAATATCAAAGGGAGGCTAACTGGGAAGATAGTTTTTGTATGTGGCAGATGCTCAGAGAACATCTTCCGTCACATTCCATGGAGAAAAACTAGAAGTAGTTGATAACTTCTGTTACCTAGGGGACCAAGTCAGTAGCAGGGGTGTAAGCTTGCAAGGAATGAACCCAGTATGCTCCTCTGGATGTGTAATGTCAGTGTGCATACACAACAGAGTGTAAGCAGCCTGAGAGAAAAGTTGGATTTAAGAAGCATCAGATGTGGTGAGCAAGAGAGATGACTGCCCTGGTATGGTTATGTGTTGCGAATGAATGAGGACAGCTGTGTCAAAAAGTGTCACACCCTAGCAGTTGAGGGAATCTATGGAAGAGGTAGACTCAAAACCTGGGATGAGGTGGTGAAGCATGACCCTCGAATATTAGGCCTTACCGAGGCAATGACTAGCAACTGGGACCTTTAGAGATATGCTGTGCTTGAGAAGACCCAACAAGCCAAGTGAGACCATAGCCCGTGGCCTATGCCAGTGGGTGTAACCAGTTCACTTATGAGTACCCCTCATTCATTGGACAATGAACTTTGCTTGTGAAGATCTATTGAAGCAAGTGTAAACAAATCAAAATCACTGAAGTGGCTGATGACAGTACCACCTGATAGGCACTCGTGCCAGTGGAATGTTATAAGCACATCCGAGCATGATCGTTGCTGTGGTTGGCATTAGGAAGGGCATCCAGCTGTAGAAACTCTGCCAGATAAGATTGGATCCTGGTGCAGCCATCTGGCGAGAAAGATATGCCATAATATACATCTGGAAGATCCTGGAGTGACTTGTCCCAAACTTTGGCATTGAGAGTTACACAAATACTAAAACAGGGCGCCACTGCATAGTGCCAAGGACTCCAAATTTGCCATCAAGATGTAGGACAAGATACTGCAACAGCCTGGTCTTCAGAGGTCCACAGCTCTTCAGTATCCTCCTGAAGGAGACTTGCATGGGGTGGATGTAGGTGTCTTCAAAATGAAACTGGACCTCTTACTGTTAACTGTCCCAGATGAACCAATTTAACAGCAGGAGATGCAGATGAGGGCAGCGGCATGAAATTCCCTCATGCACCAAATGTCAATTTCTAAAAAGAATTAGTGAAGTAAAATTATGTAGCAACACCAAATGGCAGTGCCACAGCTCATGAGCTGAAACTAGATCAAATCAAATCAAATGATACCTATACATACACACATATATACACAAAACCGTTATGAGTATATACATATAAATATGTATGAGGCAGTTGCGTGCGTGCGTTTGTGATACATAATAACTGTAGGGGTAAGAATTTCATATATTGATTTGAATATTTTTTTTTCCCACGAGAGTTCCAGACCACAGTTATGAACTCATTTGCATACAGCCAATCAGAGCTATCAAACTAATTTATGAGCGTATAACAAGTGATGGGCGATAAGATAAGGTCATTTGGGTAAGGAATGACCATACTTCTTTTCTCTTTTAATAATGCATATGTTCTTGTTCTTGTTTCAACCATGGCTGCCTGAGTATTTTTCTCCTGTTGTTGTTTACTTTCTAAAACAATAAGGGGAGAGGGTTGCTAGCACATCACTCTCTACCCATATTTTCCCCCATCCATATCTTTACCATATGGGGCCCTAACAAAATCCAATAATAAATATAGATGCAAATCTATCTAATTACTTGTCTCCTTCTAAAATGAGGCATAACTTGGCGACACCACCATTCTTCGTCTCGAGTATATTTATTTGGTAGAGTGTATTTGTTAACTTGACAAGGTCACGGTGAGCTCTGACTGGTTGTATGCAAATGAGTGCATTACTGGGGTCCGGAACTCTCGTGGGGAAAAGAAATTTCGCGGCCGGCTGCATCTAGGTCATGACCTTTGCTGGCATGTTCTATTTTTAACCCTTGTAGATAGTTAAGGTGCCCCAGATTCAAGGTACCTTGGTATTGTAACCAGTTAATTCGAAAACGCCTTTTGAAATTCATTTCCATTAATACTTTATATTACTGCAAGCAGTTTGATCATATAGAAAGGGTGCCCTTCGATATTTTGAATACTGCAGATAAAAAACATCTGACAATGGGAGGACCAATGTAATGGCACGAACGAACAAGGGATGTCATAAAGCAGCTTGTTTTAACCCTCTAAAGTTAAGATGCAGAAGTTAAAACAAATTAGTTTTCAGTTTCGCTTGTCGAAGTATCAGTTTTCGTTTCCTTAAAAATATCTGAATAAATGGAATTTATATATTTTTGTTAATTCATTTCTTAAATGTCACATTATCACTGTTCTAATTATATACCAAATACATACATGTCAGTGTGTGTGTGTTTGTGTTTCTCCACAGCTAGACATACGGTGTTGGTTTGTTTACGTATCAGCAACTTGGAGATTCAACAACAGAGGCCGATAAAATAAGTATCTGACTTTAAAAAATAAGTACTGGGAGTCGATCTGTTTGACTAAAAACCCTTTCAAAGCGGTGCCCCTGCATGGCCACAACCCAATGACTGAAACAAGTAAAAGATTTTTTAAAAAATTTAATTATTTATTTTTTTAAAAGATAAGATAGTTGATAATAGCTCGATCAGAGAGAAAGAGAGGCTGTGTGACCTCATGTCACAGTAAAAACTCCTTGTTATATATTGGAGATGGCCAGCATCGCCTAAACTTGACTTGTTTTTCAAGTTTCGTCCGTCTCAGCTCTGAGTTAAAATACTGCAGGATGCAGGGATCGATACATTAAGTGCCAGTACTACGATCGATCCTTCCCTTCTAATGTTGGTCTTAACAAAAGAAATGATTATTACTGATAGAAATAACAGGCTCTCATTGGAAATTAAAATTTCGCAAGAACATAGATATTTAAAAGACTGGATGTTTTATATATTCAGAATAGGCAAGTGACACAAACTTATTTATATCAAATAAATGGTACAAGCGCCAATGATTCTCCGAGGATGCCTCCACGTTTTTACTCCACTTTCCAGAATTGGTAGTCAAAGCTCCCTCAGAGCATAACCCCTAGTCTTGAAAGCTGTATAAGGTTCTACTTATATAAAAAAGCGGTGTAGTTAAAGCAGGAACACTTTTGATTATAGATCTGCATGACCAGGACAAATCTGGGGGTTAAATAACCACTACAACAAGAAACCTAATTAATTAAGTAATTACGTAAGAACACATGTAAACTATTTCGAGCAAAACAGATGCTGCATAGATTTAAGTAATTTATTTCTGATAATTATATATTAGAAGCGGAATTAATAACCGAAGGTAATTAGATTACAATAAAAATAGCTTTGGCAATAAATATTTATTAAAGACTCAAGTAACTTTCAATCAAAATAAACAGTCACACTGTTGATATCAAAGCATGCTTTCGTTCTCAGGATAGTTTAGTTAAATACTTATTCTAATTAACTAAAATAGAAGTTTTCCTAATTTCCTGTAAATGTGTATGTGCTTGTCTACTAATTGAATGTTCACTTACCGAAAGTTATATGTTTTAAACTTTTGAGATTCCCTCAACATTTTCTTATACAACGTGAGAACGCGTGTCCTCGTTGCAGACATTCTGGTCTGTTATCACAGGAAGTGGTGCTGCCTTTGGTGCTCACCACGCGACTGGCGTGCGGCGTGTTTATATAATACGTGTGTATATGTGTGTGTATGTAAGTATATATATTTACAAACACATGTTTATATATATGTATTTAATCCCTTTATAGGTAAGAATACCGTATTTGTGTATGTGTATATATATATATATATATATATATATATATATATATATAAATGTGTGTATATATACATATATATATATACACACGCACACGTGTGTGTATGCTAATACAGTAGTGAGATCTGAAAGGTCGTGGTAAATGCAGTTGTTTAACTTCTAGCATCGACAAAGCTTGTATAGAAAACACAAAGAAGACGATAATTGATCAGTACAGCTAATTAGGCAATTGTCGTTTATTAATCAATGTATTGATACACTTCGTCCCATATCGAAATTAGAAATTCCAGTTAGGGAGAGGTTGTAAACAACGTATTGGTTTTTATTTCGGAATAATAACAATTTCTTTTTCTCAAAATCCACAGTTCATTTATTATTATTAAAAAAATTAGAAAACAGAAAGTTTTCAAAAAAAAAAAACCCAGCATGAAATTAAAATTAATTTGTACAGCAACGTTCTTCTGAGTACCTGTTCCGTTGTTTACTGACCCAAACACTCCGCCGTTTTCACTATTTAACTCGATAACTGTTTGTATATATTTGTCCGCTGATTAGTTTGGTAAATTGTCAGGATGGTTGTAATGCATAGGTAAGATTTGCTCTTATTTGAAAAATATATATAATATTAATATTGTCCAACCAGTGTCAACTCTGTCTTTCACTGTTTCGGGATCGCTAGCCCCTGGATGCTTTAAAGGAGCTGTTTGGGTAGCGAACCACGAAACGGGGTTGGAATTCCAGTCGAGTACTGGCATCATCTCAAATTTTAGTCTTGTATCTCAGTTAGAAATAATCCACTGGTTCCCAACCCTTTTATCGAAATGAGTTTTCCCACGGACCCCTTTTAATATGCTTATCCTTATATATGAAATTTTGAATTTAGTTCACGCACCGTTAGTACTACCTTTGCGGACCCCTGGTTGAGAACCACTGAAATAATCGATTATAGCAATAATAATAATTACAATTATTCTCATAAAACAGAAGGATGGAATAAACGGATGGAACGACGAAATGCTTTGCAGACGAAATGCTTTACAACCCCTTTACGTTCCAGTTAAAATCCGCCAAGGTCGACTCTACGCAAGTGTGCCCCATTGATTTTGTTTGCACATAACCTTCTGAAAAATGGATATTTTTTTGCGTAATTTTCTACAAATACGTTTCAGATGGTGTGGATAACGATTATATTGAAATTTGTTGTTCAAATCTCTTCAGATCTGGATAAGAGGAGTTTCGAATAACTTACACGCTTCGACTTCGTTTCCTCTTACATTATGATGATAAAGATTACAATTACGTTGAAAAGAAACATTAAAAAAAAACTTTCCCTTTGGACCATTCCACCCTTTCCTTTTTGGAATTTGTTTATTGTTTTTTTTTTTTAAATAAAATTTTCCAGGCCTACAGCATACCAAAAAGCCATACCAACAAATTCACGTCTGATAATTTTTGTTTTCAAATTATACCGGTTTCTCTGGAAAATTTCATTTCATTAAAAAAAATACCCATTTAACAAATTCCGGAAGAGAAAGGTGAGAAAGGAACTTCAAAAGTTTTTTTTATTTTCAGCATAATTGTAAAATTGAAATCTACATCATTAAAACGCTCGAGGAAAAGTCGAGGTTCGTGAAATATTGCCCTCCACCCAGTTGTTGTGTTTATTTTTACTTTATAACCTGATGTACAATGTCTGAAAGGTTTTTGTAGAAAGTTTCAATAAAAAATACTTATTTACTGTAAGTTATGAGGAGACCAAGTCGAGTGGTGCACGCCTATGTTATATCGACGTTGGTTATTCCGCATCACTCCTTAAAAAGCACAGGGCCGGATTATCGGTGGCATATATGTCAATACAATGGGTTGAATTGTGAGCAGGTGACAATTCAATCAACAACTATGTGATGGAGCGTGCAGTGTAAAACCGTAGACAATAGTCTTAATAAAATGTAGGCTGGACTGGTTTCTTGTAGCTCTTCTTCCAGTTCATGTGAGTCTTGGTAATCATCATCATCATCAGCATTATCATTTAACCCTTTTGATACTAACCCTCCCTAGACTCTTTGACATAAATTTATTGTTTTAAAGTGGTCTCAATTATAATCTTTTAAAATTTTATGCTAATTTGTTCCAGACGCCATCTTAATAATGAGAAAGCTATTTTACTAAATTCTTTATTATATTAAAAATTTATTGACACAATGGCAGCATATGTTAACAGAAATATGGTAACAAAAGGATTAACATCCATTTTCCATGCTGGCATGGGTTGGATGGTTTGACAGGAACTTGCATGCCAGAAGGCTATGCCAGACCCCAGTCATCTGTTTTAGCCTGGTTTCTATAGTTGGACACCCTTCCTAACGCCAATCATTTTACAGAATGTACTGGATGCTTTTTTCATGGTGCTGGAACACTGCTTTTCTGTGTGGTGCAGGCATGAGTTTGCTTTTTATGTGACTCCAGCATGGGTGCTCCTAACGTGTTGTGCTTTCTACATGGCACCAGTACAGGTGCTTTATATGTGGCACTGGCATGGGTACTTTTACATGGCACTGGTACAGGCGCCGTTTACATGGTATCAGTATGGGTGTTATTTATGTGGCACCAGCACCTACAGGTTCACCAAATGACTTGCAAGACAAAGACGTCTCAGCTGAGAGAGGGAGAGGTACTGAAATAAGTGGCTATGTGTCGGGTGAGAAGTTGGATTATGATAGAGGGTCAGGGGTAGCTTTCTTACTGCAGAGGAGATACTTGGCTACTCCTGTAGGACAAGGAAGAAGAGAGAAACTGGAGAGAGAGAAGGAAGGATAGAGACAGTCAGAGTCTGAGAGAGAAGTCTTACGCAAAGGGAACAATTGAGGGAGATTATAAGTAGCATAGAGGGGACAGAGGAGATATCTAGAGATAGCAAGTGATGTTGAGAGTTACTGGAAGAGTCTGTAGTGGGTGGTGGGAGTTTTGAGGAGATGGTTGTGGGTGAGTTTTGCCAGAGAACAGAGTTATGCATGTGTGTAGGGGAAAAGTAGTTATGGCCATATAGCACGTCTCTATGTATAGATGGCCCCGATTTTACTTAGCTTAACATGTCTTCTCAAGCTCAGCAAATTGCTAGAAGTCTTGATCCCTTGTCATCTCAGTGGCTTTAAATATCTGAAGATCCTTTCTCACCACTTCGTCCCAAATCTTCCTGAGTCTACCTCTTCAACAGGTTTTCTGTGCAATTAGAAATTGGCACTTCTTTATGCAGCTCTCCTCCTCTATATGCATCACATGACTACATCAGCACAGTCTCCTCTCTTGCTCACTATATTTAATGCCTTTTATACCCAATTTTTCTCTTAAGTCATTTACACTCTGCTGTACATGCGCTCTGACATTACTCATCTGGCAGAGTATGCTGGCTTCATTTCTTTCAAGTCTTTGCATGTCCTCTGTAGTCACAACCCATATTTCACTGCCATATAGCATAGATGTTTGTACACAGGCATCATACAATCTACCTTTCACTCTGAGGGAGAGGCCCTTTGTTATCAACAAGGTAACAGCTCTCTGAAAGGTAATAGCTCTCTGAATTTTGCCCAGCCTATTCTTATTCTAACAATTACGCTCTCAGAGTTTCCTCCTTCACTGCTAACTTGGTCACCTAGGTAATGAAAACTATCTACTACTTCTAAGGATCCCAATGGATATTTGAGTTAGCCTATTTTCTGTACATCCCTAGTGTTTATTGTACCTGCACATCTGCCAAACCTAAAGACAAATAATATCAAACAATGACAACATAGAGTAGTGAGTGCTCTCTTTTCATCTGCTAGATGAGCCATGATGAAATGCACCATGTACATTCTGTAAAAAGGTTGACAAATGAGCAGAGACAGCAAAGGGTTGAGGGGATCTATTGGTCTTGTCAAGGACATGACAACATCTCTTGTGCTAATGCAACAATCAAATGCATCCAGTACACTCTAAATTGTGGTTAATATTTGAAAGGGCATGTCTAGCATCACTGTTCCAAAAATGGAAGTGAGACCTGGTCTTCTGACTTGTGTAGGAGTGCAGTAACACCAAATAAGAATTGATTTGGATCTTGGCAAACTGTCCCATCCATACCATCATAGAAAGTAAGTGTAAAATGATGATGGTGTTGATAATGAAGAAAGAAAAGGTGAAGTTGATTTAAGTTGGACCTGAACTCACAAGAAGTAGCATAACCCACCATTGTTAAAATAAACAAGCTTTTCCTGATGAACTGAACTTCTCTGTTGTACATAATTACAATTAAGTGTGCTCTGTAAAATTACTGCCTGTAATTGAACCTTATAACAGAGAAAGCTATCGCTAAAAAAAGCTGATAAGAGTACTAGCATTAAATTGCACGAGACAGCTGTGCTGGGTGCTCTACGAAACACACATCATCCACTCCAAATGGCTCTATCCATTTAGTTTAGTTCAGTATTGTAAGCAGAAGAGTTAAAGCTGCTCCCCCTGATGAAGACAACTGGCCTGCAAGAGTCTTGTGCTGGTACTATGTAAAAAGCACCCATGTCAGTGCCATGGAAAAGTGCGATAGCTTTCTCTGTTACAAGGTTTAATTGCAGGCAGTAATTTTACAGCGCACACTTAACTGTAATTATGTTCAACAGAGAAGTTCGGTTCATCAGGAAAAGCTTGTTTATTTTAGCAATGATGGGTTATGCCACATCATGTGAGTTCAGGTTCCCCCTTAAATTAATTTTACCTTTTCTTTCTTCATTATCAACACCATCATCGTTCTTCAGGAAAACCACACTGTAATATGAATGTCTTCTAACATTATTTATACTAGCAGAAGAACCACCCTGCAAACAGTGAGACTGGACAAATGCCACAAAGCATTATATCCAAAATGCCATCTATTTATGAAAAAAATAAAGGGAGACAGTATACCAGACAAAATGCCTTGTAGTATTTGTTCTGGTTTTTTACAATCTGATTTCTAAGTTAGTTTTTACTTTCATCCTTCCAGGTTCAGTAAAATATAAGTACCAGCAAGTACTAGGGTTCATTTAATTGATTACTTCTTCACAAATTTGTGACTGTAACTTTGTTTGAAATTATTATTTACTGTATATAAGGTGATGAGCTGGCAGAATCATTAGCACATTGGACATAACAGTATTTCATCCATCTCTACCTTCTGAGTTCAAATTTCACTAAGTTTGACCTTCCCTTTTTTCCTTTCAGGGTTGATAAAATAAGTACCAGCTGAGCACTTACCCTCCCCTCCCCTTAAATTGTTGGCTTTATGTTAAAATTTGAAATCTTTATTTATTCTATATTGCTTGACTTTATTACACACATTGTGTGTTGGAAACCGTTTTTAAAAAGCTTAATTCCAAAAATATTTGCTTTTTCTCATTTCAGGTATTCACTATATTTATTTCACTGGCGTTCGAAATGTTCTTTGTCACGACGATTCACAAGTTCATGTGTATTTAACAGTAAGCAACATACAGACAATAAATCCATTACCATCTTGGATAAGCATTATCCCAGAGATTCAGTAACTAACGTTAGTGAAAGTATAGTTTCAAAAATTGGAGAGAACCTTCACAACAAGAAACACCACCCACTTAACTTAATTCGTCAGCAAATACAGTCATTTATATACAGCTATTTTAGAAACTCACGAGGTAACCCTCTATTTTCAATCTATGACAACCTTAGTCCTGTGGTCACCACATGGCAAAATTTTGACAGTCTTTTGGTTCCTACTGACCATGTGAGCCGAAAAGTCAGTGACAGTTACTATATTAATTCCAACTTGATGCTCAGAGCCCACACATCAGCCCATCAGAGTGATCTTATACGATCTGGATTGGATGCGTTTCTAGTGATCGGTGATGTTTATCGCCGTGATTCTATCGACCAATCTCATTTTCCAGTGTTTCATCAAATTGAAGGAGTTCGACTCTTTACACAACACACGGTAAGTAGAAGGTTTCTTCAGAGATTTTAGGTCCTCCTCTGCTGCTCAGCACATTATGCAGCAAGTTTCCTCCATTAGGTTTGAGTCAGTTGCTACTCTTGCATGTCCATTCCATGTAATGTTGACTGTCTTCAGGTCATCTTGAAATGTCTACTTCCGAGGGATCTAGCCTGCTCCTTTTATGCTTGCTGACAAGCTGTATCCAAGTCAAAGTAGTTTTCAAGTGCCATTGACTGGCTAGACTGAGAATGTTGCTAGCCTGGTGGAATTGGCACTCTGCTACAATCTCTTGCAGTGCTTATAACCTTCCTCTTCTTAGAATCTTCTCAGGTGTGACACTGTGCCACCAGTTGACCCTTAGGATCTTTCTGAGTCACCTTTGATGGAATACATTTAGTATTTTTACCTGTCCTTACTGCCCTTTCAAGTCTCACTTTGTGGGCTAAGAAGATTTTTTTAATCATTTGAGCCAAAATATCATCATCATCATCATTGTTTTAATTTTCATCCTCTCCACATCCTTTGCTCCTCCTCTACTCTTCACTCTTTCTCCTTCCACCCTCCTCCTCTTCCCCCATCCTCATCATTGTTGCCATTGTCAACATCATCATCTTAATCTTTATTGTCAACATAGGTGCAGGCGTGGCTGTGTGGTAAGAAGTTTGCTTCCTAACTACATGGTTCAGGGTTCAGTCCCACTGTTGGGCAAGTAACTTCTGTTATAGCTTTGGGCCAACCAAAGACTTGTGAGTGGATTTGGTAGTTGGAAACTGAAAGAAGCCTGTTGCATTTGTTTATGTATATATATGTATGTGTGTCTGTGTTTGTTCCCCACCACTGCCTGACAACTGGTGTTGGTGTGTTTATGTCCCTGTGGTTTGGTAAAAGAGACTGATAGAATATATGCCAGGCTTAAAAAAGAAAAAAAAAGAAATAAGCCCTGGGGTTAACTCATTCAGCTAAAAGTTCTTCAAGTTGGTGTCCCAGCATGGCCACAGTTTAATGACTGAAAGCAAGTAACAGATAAAAGGTAAAAGGTAATCTCTCACCATCAAATGTACACTTGCTGTTCTGCCTCTATGTATATCATAGACACACAGAACAGAGTAAACAAAAGAGCTTCTATATAGCCACATAATCTGCTAAAAATAACAGCCAAATTTCTTTCAAACTGCACTCTACTGGCTTTAAAAAAGAGCAAGGACACATTGGATAATGTAATCCTAGGTAGACATTACCTAAGAAAGTCAGGGTGACTCTAACTAGAATGCCTTTGATCATAGAGTTACGCATTCAGGGTTGTCCTGAAACTAAGCAATATAAGTAGTTGATGCAGACACACCTGGCATATGTGTGTGTGTGTTGGAATACAATAACTTTTATATCTCTTTCCAGTGTTTATTTAACATTGTATGTCCTCTTATGTTTGTTCCAGTTGTATCAGAATGACAACAACCAGTGTCTCTTTGAGGAAGGGGAAAGATTGGATGACAAACAAGCCTATCACAGAAGGGAAATGGTCAAACTAATAGAAGAAGACTTGAAAACTTGCTTGCTAAACTTAGCAATCCATTTATTTGGTACCAGTAAGTAGGTTTTATAATACATATGAAAGTATATTTCAATCAAAGCAAAAAAAAACTTCAATGAACCCCCTTTCATTAAAATTTCAGGCCTTGTACCTGTATTAAAAACAACTATTATCATTAAAGTGGTTGGTGTTAGGAAGGGCATTCAACTTAAAAACCATGCCAAAGTAAATATTGGAGCTTGATACAGTCTTTGGACACATCGGTTCCTATCAACCTAGCAGAATCATTAGTATACCAGACAAAATGCTTAGTGGCATTTTATCTACCTCTACGTTCTGGGCACAAATTCCACTGAGGTTGACTTTGCCTTTCATTCTTTTGGGGTTGATGAAATAAGAACCAGTTAAGCCCTAGCTTTGATGTAATTGACTAGCTCCTTCCCCACCAAGATTTCAGGCCTTGTGCCTATAATAGAAAAGATTATTATTATTATAGTTTGTATATTTCACTTCTCAGATCTCTAAATTTCATTTGTTCTGGCTAATTCTGTAAGAGTGTATGACAAACTTTCTCAAAGGTCTTACAGGATCTCTTTCTACAATACTTAACACCCATGTACTAATCTGAAGATCTTTGCTGTTCTCAGTAAAGCAGTTTATTGAGCATGTTCTTCTGCCATGTCAATTCTAATTTCTCCATTAAATTTCTCAAACTTTGTTCTTAATGCTGATAGTGCTCCTGCCAATTACTAGTATGACAGTTACATGCCCCTACAACTATTATTATTATTATTGAATGAGAGAGCAATGCATGCCATTAAAGTGACACTGGGGTAAAATATACGAAGCCCAGTATACCCATCATGATTATCCGTCTGATAAGGGGACACCAGGCACATGCATCACAACCATATGGTGATCTCATATCAAGAGTAAACAGTGCATGACCTTGCAGGTGGGGCCCAGTTAGAATTTTCTTCAGGTTGAGTAGCCCATTCTGCCCAAAAGGTCCCTGAATAAGGGTTGTTTAAAGATGTTAAATGAAACACCCATGTTTCCACGGGTGAATTATCCCAACCCCAAATAATTCCTCTCAACACATAGCTATGATGCTTCCCCACTACTTTTGCTCGTGATCAGAGATGCACATATCGTCAGCCACCAAGAGACATGCTCAACTGGTTATGGTCAAACAACTGACGAGCAAATCTGTAGTATTGAGCAGAATATTTACTGCAGCCCATCTTTTATACCAAGACAAAACGATGTCCATGATAATACTTCCAATCAGTTAAGAGCAGAATCCATGAGGGCCAGTGTCTGGGACTGCATCAGGGCATTTATTATTATTATTATTACTAGCTGACCCTGTGTCAAAAAATGATGGCTAATTGTAGTATTTTATATATCATCATCATCATTATCATCATCGTTTAACGTCCGCTTTCCATGCTAGCATGGGTTGGACGATTTGACTGAGGACTGGTGAAACCGGATGGCAACACCAGGCTCCAGTCTGATTTGGCAGAGTTTCTACAGCTGGATGCCCTTCCTAACGCCAACCACTCAGAGAGTGTAGTGGGTGCTTTTACGTGTCACCCGC
>NC_069004.1:21968174-21971509 GCF_001194135.2 Octopus bimaculoides
GGTTGTTCGTACGCATGCGTCATACAGTCTGCCTTTTACTCTGAGTGAGAGTCCCTTTGTCGCCAGCAGGGGTAAGAGCTCTCTAAACTTTGCCCAGGCTATTCTTATTCTAGCAGCTACACTTTCAGCGCACCCACCCCCACTACTAACTTGGTCGCCCAGATAGCGGAAGCTATCGACTACCTCTAGTTTTTCACCCTGGAATGAGATAGAAGTTGTTTCCTGTTTGTTTGCAGTCTTTATTGCACCTGAACATCTGCCACAAACAAAAACTAACTTGCTAGTTAACCTGCCTTTGATGTTGCTGCACCTCTTATGTGTCCATAGCTTGCACCGGGTACATCTTATAGAGTTACTACCTACTCCTTTTCTACGGTATAATATAAGGTACATAATAATCATACATACAAACATTCACATCCTTATTATTCACTAGTCTTAGTTTTATCATGTGCTTTCACTGCACTACCGAGCACAGCTCTCCATGCTTTGGGTATGTGCTGTGGTTTCTTGTGGTGCTCTTATTTTCCCTGTATTGAAAATGTTTTACATAGGATGTGTGTACTATTTTCTGTATGTCCTGGTGTTTTTGTTATGTATTTGTCTGAATGTTTTTTTTTTATCATGCCTAGTGTGTCTACTATAATAGGTATTGTTTCTGTTTTTAGGCTTCACATTTAAGCTATGTCTCTTTCCAGATCTTTGTATTTTGAAAGTTTCTCCATTTCTTTTAGAGAAATGTTGTTATCTGTTGATATTGATACATAGATTAGAAAGCATTTTTTTCTTGGTGATCTCTGACAACTATATCCAGACTAGTAGCCTTGATTTCTCTATCTGTGTGTATTGGCATATCCCAGAGTGTAGTTGCTTTCTCATTTTCTGTGACCTTTTCTGTGGTTTTCCTATACCATCTTTTTTCTGTTGTTATTCCATAGTGTTGGCATAGCTTTCAGTGTATATAGGTCCCAACTCTGTCGTGTCTGTGAATATATTCCTTCTTAGCCAGGACTGGACAGCCAGAAACAATATGATTTATTGTTTCTTCTCCATCACCACATATTCTGCAGTTACTTGTATTTCTTTTCATTACATGTTTTTGGTGATTTCTAGTGGGAAGGCTTTAATCTTGTGCTGCAATGAAAAATCCTTCAGTCTCTGCCTTGAGTCCTGAGCATCTCAGCCATTGGTGAGATTTTGCTTTGTCTATTTCCTTTCTGTTTAGTTTAACCCAGTATTTGCCATGAAGGGACTTTTCTTACCATCGTATTATTATGATCCATTGCTGTTTCAGTTTTAGTTTGGATTTCAGTTGTTTTACAGCTTTTGTTGTTTCTTCTTTTTCTTCATAGTTGTTAGGTACTATGACTTCTTTTTTGTATTTTTCAGTTTCCTTAAAAACTGAAAACAGTTTTTTGTTTTGTTCATGTTTTGTAGCTATTTGTATTAGTTTTCCTTGCTTCTGGAGTATTTCTGTAATCCTATGGATGGTTATTTTGTAATAGTTTTCCAGCTGTATAAGGTCTCTACCAACTTCGATATGTTGTGTATATAACATTTTTATGTCAAATTTTGGGTGGTGCATCCTAAATCCTGTCATTATTTTTCTTGTTTTCCTGTCTATTTTGATTAGTTCATTTAGAGTCCAGTTAAGAATATTGTAGCTGTAACTTATAACTGGGATGGCTAGAGTGTTGATACATATTATCTTGTTT
This sequence comes from Octopus bimaculoides, assembly GCF_001194135.2. Taxonomy (NCBI): domain Eukaryota; kingdom Metazoa; phylum Mollusca; class Cephalopoda; order Octopoda; family Octopodidae; genus Octopus; species Octopus bimaculoides. The sequence goes on from NC_069004.1 coordinate 21,969,890, forward strand.
TTTGCATTGAGCTTTGTTTTCAGTGTTAATCTCACTTGTCTATAGTATTCCTTTCTTATCTTCTCTTTTATTTGTGTGTGTTGTATCATATCTAGTTCATTGATTCCTTAGTATTTGTATGTTTGGCTTTGGTCTAATTCTCTTATTTCATTTGCTTTATCTAGTGTGATGTTGCTACTCTTAACTAGTTTTCGTCTTTTCAAGGTTGCTTTGGCACATTTCTCTAAGCCAAATTTCATGTTCATTTCTTTGGCAAATCCATGTACTGTCTGTGGTAATGTTTCATCATCATCATCATCATCATCATTATTAATACGCCGACTTATTGTTTTTGTATGTGCGTACCTGTGATGTGTGTCACACTTACTTCAAAGGAAGAAGTGAGTGGCAAAGCAGGCGAGAGAAGGACAGAGAGGAAGTGAGAGTGAAAGAGACAGTGAGTGGTGACAGTATATATATATATACATGATGGGCTTCTTTCATCTTCCAGCTACAAATTCTACTCACACGGCCTTGGTTGGCCCAAGGCTATAGTAGAAGATACTTGCCCAAGGTGCCACACAGTGGGACTGAACCTAGAACCATGTGGTTAGTAAGCAAGCTACTTATCACACAGCCACTCCTGTGTCTATATATATGTGTGTGTGTGTGTGTTTGTGTTTGTCCCCCACCGCCACCATTGCTTGACAACTGATGTTGGTGTGTTTCATCCCCATAATTTAGCAGTTCGGCAGAAGAGACTGATAGAATAAGCATCAGGCTCACAGAGAATAAGTCCAGGGTTAATTTCTTCAACTAAAGGGCCATGCTCCAGTATGGCCACCGTCAAATGACTGAAACAAGTAAAAGAATACCAGAAGAACGTTCCGTACCATTAAACCGAGAAAGTTCTTTAAATATGTTCGATGTATTTTAAGGCTAAATAGTAATTCTGCTTACGTTTGTGTAACTAAGATATTTTGGTTGGATTATATAGTTATTGGTTTTACACTTCTTTCTATATTCTATAAGTGACACAATATGGAAACATTTCTCATGGCACCAGCCCACAATTTACAGATGCTTACATTTTTTAATGTTTTCTGTGAAGTTTTCATGGGTCCAGCTAGTTATTATTATGACAATGTTTTGATTTTGCTTTAATTCTATATGAGTTGAACCCAAGTCTCAATCAGAGACATTTAGGGCAACAAGGTTTTGCATCTGAAGCTGCTAACAGGTGAGGTGCCATGCATTTGAAAACACTGATGTCTGTGGGAGAAAAAAAGCACAGAGTAAGGTTGCATTTACATGGAGAGGAATTTATGTAGAATAAAATATCTGGCAGTGTTGGCTATAGCCTAGTCACCCGTATTACGAACCAGGTGATACACGAAGGAGTCATACCCTATGACTGGTGTAGCAGCATCATAGTCAACTGCTACAAAGGTAAAGGGGACGCTTTAGATACAAATAATTACAGAGGCATCAAGCTGTTAGATCAGGTTATGAAAGTTACAGAGAGGGTCATAGCCCAACTAATTAGGGAGCGAATCAATTTAGATGAGATGCAGTTTGGGTTCGTGCCAGGTAAAAGCAAGGATAAACCTCTGTACCTGGCTTTCGTTGACATGGAGAAAG
>NC_069004.1:21972941-21973910 GCF_001194135.2 Octopus bimaculoides
GGCACATAAAAGACACCATTTCGAGCGTGGCCGTTTTCGTGCGGGTGACACGTAAAAGCACCCACTACACTCTCTGAGTGGTTGGCGTTAGGAAGGGCATCCAGCTGTAGAAACTCTGCCAAATCAGACTGGAGCCTGGTGTTGCCATCCGGTTTCACCAGTCCTCAGTCAAATCGTCCAACCCATGCTAGCATGGAAAGCGGACGTTAAACGATGATGATGATGATGATGTGAGATAGCCATAAGTATGATCTTTTGTAATTCACTTACTTTGGGGCTGCTAGGGATTTGGTCCACATACTTGGTTGCTCCTTTTGATATTCCAAGTGTCACAATAATAATAGGTAACTAGGTCTTTACCCATCACTACACTTCCAGTAAAAATATTTGTTAATCATGCATGTACTTCCTTTAACCCTTTAGCATTTAAACCGGCCATATCCGGCTAAAAGTATTCTGCCTGTTTTATGTTCAAACTGGCCAGATCTGATCTCTCACACCAGCCCTACAATATCGTTTTTAAAATTAACAGCTACCTCATCAAAATCTCATAGCTACAAGATAATGCATGATTAGTTCAAAACAATGTGGATAAAAAAGCATTAATTTTGGCAGAATAATGTGAACACTAAAGGGTTAAATGTTATATTGTGAAAGTCTCATCAGTTACTTTGGTGACAGCAATTTACCTATCCGTCTATTTATCTTTCACACACACACATCTCTCTCTCTCTCTCACTCTCTCTCTCACTCTCTCTCTCACTCTCTCTCTCACTCTCTCTCTCTCTCTCGCTGCATTTCTCTCTCAACAACAATCTGTCATTATAGTGAAAGTCCTATTTTAAAGTCTTTGTTGCATTGTTGAAAGACATATTGAAATACAGAAAAACACAAGCAATCAGAATAATAGCTATATTTTTATAGTTAGATAATCTTTTTTCTTTTGAAGTTTATGTTGCATTGTGTTGA
>NC_069004.1:21973920-21983110 GCF_001194135.2 Octopus bimaculoides
TATATATATGTGCTGAGACCCCCTTCGGTCATGACTGACCATGGGATTGCACCTAGAAAGTTACCCTCCCAGGCACAAGTCCAGGCAAGGTTGTTTATGGAAGACCAGCAGTCGCCCATGCATACCGGCCTCCCTTCTCCACGCCACCAGTGTTATCCAAGGGAAAGGCAAAGGCCGATACAGCTTGGCACCAGTGATGTTGCAACTCATTTCTACAGCTGAGTGAACTGGAGCAGCATGAAATAAAAGGTCTTGCTTAAGAACACAACATGCAGCCCGGTCCAGGATTCGAACTCACAACCTTACAATCGTAAGCTTGACGCTCTAACCACTGAGCCATGTACCTTCATATATATGTCTATCTATCTATCTATCTATCTATCTATCTATCTATCTATATATATATATATATGTATGTGTGTGTGTGTGTGTGTGTGTGTGTGATACGGGTTATTTCCCCTGTTGATTCATCCCCTTCTTCCCCTTTTTCACATACATCTTGTGATAGACTGACAGACAAAGATCACCTTCTCTTTTGTATATAATATAATCTATAAGATAAGATAAGATGTTTTGAGATGTCATATTTATCCAATTTCAATCTTCAGGTCCTAATATTTGCTCAGTTTTTCAAACGTTTTCAGTGATTCTTTTTTTTCTCTTTTTGTTGGCTGGGGCTGAAACATCAATCAGAAGGCAAGGGTTCAGTTCAGTTCTCCAATTAGTTATTCAACTAAATTGGTATCTTGTGGGAGTGTATTTGACCATAGCTTTTGGATTGACCAAAGCTTTATGAGTGAAAATTGTTAGACAGAATCCTGTTTTTGGATGATAGATTTAATCCTTCACTGCTCCATATACTAGATATTAGTAGGTTTCAGGGGTTATCAGGAGAGAATGTCCCCTACTTCAAGGCTTTCTCTTTTGATGACTCCTGCAACCTAAGTTTTGAAACTATTCTATTGGAAGTTTTTGAATGAGGTCTCTAGTTTTAGGATAACTTCTTCCTATCAATCTCAGAGGCTATGATAAAAGTCTTGGGGCAGTGGGGCTGCTCTGTCTCCTCTGAGTTCTTAGAATAAATAAATTATTTTAGTGTAGAAGAAAGGGGAAAAAATATGAAATTTTGATTGATTAAAGGATTATTCTTTTGCAGCTTTTCTTTCAATTTTTCTTATTTGCTTTACGTTTAAAACAGATATTGAAGTCCGATGGGTTGATGCTTACTTCCCTTTTACACATCCATCTTGGGAGCTTGAAATTAAATATGAAGACAAATGGATGGAATTGCTTGGATGTGGAATCATTGAACAAGAAATATTACACACAGGTAAAACCAAAGAATTGGATGCTTCAAAAATTTGATTCTTTATTTTCGTTTTCCATTTTGTTATATGTTCAGATGGGGGCTCTATGGTTAGGATGTCTCCACTGTAATTCTATGGGTCCAGTTTCATCCCTGCTCCACAGCACCTTTGGAGCTATATTCTACTCTAGTTCCAACTTAGCCAAAAGCTTGGGAATTGAATTTCATAGATAGAAAGTGTGTGCAGACTTGTTACACACACGCCCCCCCCCCTCCTTCATAAGGTTCAGCTTTCAATACTTCATCCCATGTTTTCCTGGGTTTGAAATATGTATAAGAATCAGTTATGGAGACAGTGACAGTGAAGTCATTCTCTAAGCAGCAAGATTAAGGCCCCTCCATGCAATTGTTACTGAATGACAAATGAGAATGGCTAGACTGCCAGAGAGAGGCTTGCCAAAACAGCCGTAGGCTGGATGCCACTGGAATATAAGAGAAAAAGAGGCTGGCCAAGGAAGACGTGGTGTAGTACCTTCAAAGACGATCTACACAGACTGAACATCACCTGAGAAGAAGCATACCGGTTGACCAGAGGCGGAGATAATTGGCAATCACTGACTGCCCAATGTGCCACTCAGAGGTACCAATGGGCCTAAGAAAAATACATACATACATACATACATGCATGCATACATGCATATATATATATATATATATCCAAATTGAGTGAACGGAGCAGGTAAAATCCAGGCTACATGTTTCTTAGCTAGCGGACCTTTGGAAGTAGTAACTACTCAATGAGGAGTACTCTGCTAGCTACTCGTCAGGCTGAAGATACCATAGTTAAATGAAGGTTACATTGTCATTAAGGAATTCCAAGTTACCTCACCAGAGATATAATTTGAAAGTTATTTTTTATACCTCCCATGGACTGCTTGAAGCTTACTAACTTCCTACCCCTAGATCCTTGGTGTTTACAATGACATGTGTATATATATATATATATATAAAAACATATTTTTCATAAAAATTAGTGTACATATAAGTACAAAGAGGCGAGCCTTAACAGGTTGCCTAACAGTCAAAAAGTCCAACCCACAGTTAAGAGCAATTTCAAAGGGAATGAAAAATAAAACATTTACCATGTTTCAAACTTTAATTAGCAAATAAAATAATTTGCAAGGCGGAGTTCTCATCAGCGGATACACCAAAACATTAACATATAAATTATAGACCAAATAACACGTGTCTCATCCTTATATATTATTTTTCAAATCCTCTGCGCAAGTGCAGATTCAATTGGCAGCAAATAAAATTTCCGATTAAACTTCTGAAATTGCTAAAATCATTTCTTAAAATCATTTCTTAAAATAGGTTAGGAAAAATTATAGAATTTTTTCTACCAGTGGCCTAGTATGCATACAAAGTCATTAGACATATTTTTCATAAAAATTAGTGTACATCTAAGTACACAGAGGCGAGCCTTAACAGGTTGCCTAACATACTAGAAAGAACAGTCAAAAAGTCCAAACCACAGTTAAGAGCAATTTCGAAGAGAATGAAAATTAAAAACAGATGGCTGGCTCTTGTCAAACCGTCCCACCCATGGACGGCGGATGTTAAACGATGATGATGTGTAGTATAGTAGAACCAGTAAATTTGGTTATGTCTCATTGCATTCTGTGTTCAAATCCTACACAAGCCCACTTTTATCAACCATTTCAAGGTTGATAAAATAAATATTGTGCTGGTCAATGTAATACTCTACAGAAGGTTTGTAAACATGAAAATAATGCATGTTTACATTCTAGCAACTCCTAAATTTGGAGTTCAAATTCACTACAACTATTTCATTATATTTCTATGTAGGACACATAGCTGTTGTGAATAAATTGTAGATATCATCTGGGAATGTTATATGACATTGTGTCATATTCAGAGACAGATCTGAAGCAAAGCAATAGACTCTCAGGACTCCTTCAGGGCTGAAAAGAAAGACCTTAGCTAAAATGACTGTGACCCAAACATTTCGAGGCTTTCTCAAGTATGTCTGGTACCAACAACTGGCATTGGTTAACATGGTTAATGTTTATATAAGTTGATTTTAACATTTTTAAGATAGGGAATACACATAACCCAACATACAAACAAGAAAAATTATGCTGTCAGAAAAAATACAACCATTAATCATTATTCCGAGTCTTTCACGAAGTATGGGAGACAACTCTTACAATAGTTTTGATTATTTTAATTTTTAGCAAGTATTAGTTTGAACCGTTACAAATTATTAAGACAGTAAGAATGCCAGATTAAATGCATTACAATATTTAATTGCTTTGAGGTGGCGAGCCAGCAGAATCGTTACCATATCGTGCAAAATGCTTAGTGGCATTTTGTCCGTCTTTACGTTCTGAGTTCAAATTGCGTCAAGGTCGACTTTGCCTTTCATTCTTTCAGGGTTGATAAAATAAATACCATTTAAACCCTGGGATCGATGTATTCGACTTGCCCCCTCCCCCAAACTGCTGTCCTTGCCCCAAAAGTTGAAAGCAATAGATTTCAAATTCGAATCTTGTTCTTTCTTAGCCTTTTTAAAATGAAATACTTTGTTTTTTTTTCAATACCTTGTAGTGAAACCTCTCTCTCGGCCATTCAATCACAAATGATAACGAAGCTGCTAACATCTAGCCTTCGGCTGCCTTGGACCCTTCTGTCCACCATCCTGATTGATTCTTATTTGCGCGGCAATTGTCCCCATGTTCTGCTTGCTAAGGGTGCATTACGTCCAATCGTGGCCTTCAGATAAGGTCACGTGAGAGAGAGGTTTTCTGGGTTTCCGGTGAGCCCTATTTCAGCTATAAATAAGCCCGATCCAACGACGGTAGTCGTCTTCGATTCCAGATCTCTCACTGGTCTGGTCGCTGACCACATACAGAACACAGCTACAGCCAGTTCCAGCGCCGACGTCTTCACCACCAATCTACTGACTACCACAATGTCGTCGCCAGCACCACCAGAGTGCACACCAATATCAACCCACTCGGTTTTATATCGACACTGTTTGAGTGGATTATTTCCACCACGAGCAGCAGTCAGAACTAACCTGCTAGAATATTCCGTATCCGGTAAATGGTCACACCATTGACGCTCAACACACATATTGTGATACCACAGCTCTGCTCCTTGGCCACAACTTCCTGCGTATGAACATTCTATCTCCTTGTGTAACTCTTATACGAACTGGTTTTCTCTATCTCAGTGTTTGAAGACCTTTTACAGTCTATGTTACAGACACTCTTTCTATGTTCTGTGTTCCTCTCACACACACACTTGTACACTCACATATTGTACACACACTATTGTTTATACGACTGTCCGTTATTTCACATTGTTGTATACATTCTCTTGTACACGAAGGCCTGACTTATCTACTGTGTTATTTATATATGTCGCATGCACGCATACAGAGACAAACAATTTCACTATGTTAATAAACTTACTCTCTCTCTCTCTCTATATATATATATATATATATAATGTTTTTGTGTTCGACCGTGCGACATGGTAAAAAGGAGCCTTTTCCGTCTACGTCGCCATCTTCTTTGGTTCGCACGGTCGAATTATTACAACCTCCTCATCCTCCTTCATTGCATTATTGGAATATATATCTAGTACTTGGCTGGTATTTTATGTTATCAAACTCCAGAAGGATGAAAGACAAAGATGATGACTTCAGCAAGATTTTGAACTTTGAGCAACTCTTCTCCTTTCACACAATATTTAGCCTTGTACCTCCTAAGCTGGAAATCAGTATTAAACTGATGTAGAAATCCTAGAACTCAAAGTCCTCTAATATAATCCCTTCTGATACCACTATATGTTGTATATATTTATCTGTTTCAGCTGGAGCGGGCACTCAAGTGGGCTGGGCATTTGGTCTTGGGCTAGAACGTCTTGCCATGTGTCTGTACCAAATTCCAGACATCCGACTGTTTTGGAGCAAAGATTCTGGATTCCTATCACAGTTCCAGGTTGATGATCCACACACTCCAATCACATATAAGGTAAACATTTTTGTTTTGCATTTTTGTGTTATTTATTTTACTTTTTTGTTATCATCTATGACAATGTATGTATGTATCCATGTATTACAATTATAGCAGGACTAATATCTCCTCCCCTTACTCCTGTTTACCGTATCATCTTTATTCTGCTGCCCTGTATTAGACATCCCCTACTCCTCCCACGTACTCCTTGCACTCCTGCCCCACTTATTCCTACTCACCTTGTACCTTGAAAGTCCACTCTGACACCACATTAATTTCCAATTCTACCCATCCCTCACACCATCTCTACTCTGGAGCATGAATAGTTGTGTAGCTTCCTTTCAGTAAGAAACTAACTTTGCTCTGGCCCTTTTCTCTCGCACTTTACAACCCTTGTTCCCTATTTTCCTAGCATGAAGTTTCCCATTCCCTCTTGAGATTTGTTGTCTTGCAAGTTGTAAAGTGTCCTGACTAGTGCTGGTGGCACGAAAAAAAGCACCCAGTACATGCTGTAAAGTAGTTGACATTAGGAAGGGCATCCAGCAATAGAAACCATACCAAGCAGACACTGGAGCATGATGCAGTCTCTGGGCCCCATCATATCCTGTCAAATCATCCAACCAATGCCAGCATGGAACATCAACATTAATCCTTTGCTTTCAGATTTCTTTATCAAATATAATGTTTATTTATTCACATTGTTTTGGATTCATCATTATCTGTTAAACATACACTTTCCTTGTTGGCATGGGTTGGATGGTTTGACTGAGGACTGGCAAGTCGGGAGTCTGATTTGGCAAGGTTTCTACAGCTGGATGCCCTTCCTAATGCCAACCACTCCAAGAGTGTAGTGGGTGCTTTTATGTGCTACTGGCATGGGAACCAATCAGGTGGCCCTGCATCGGTCACACTTGAATGCTGCTTTTTACATTCCACTGGCACAGGTGCCAGTCAGGCAGTACTGGCATTGGTCACACTCGAATGGTACTTTTTACGTGCCACTGGCACAGGTGCCAGTCAGGCAGCACTGATATCAGCCACAACTACGATTTCACTCAGTTCAACTGGTCTTTACAAGCATGGCACATTGCCTGACAATTGAAGGGTGCTTTTAAATAGACCAGTTATGCGACTCTGGCAACAGAGCCATGACTACTTGGCTTGCTGGGTCTTCTCAAGTACAGCATATCTTCAAAGGTCTCTTGTTATTGCCTCTGTGAGGCCCAACATTCACCACCTCATCCCATGTCTTCCTGGGTTTACCTCTTCCATAGGTTCCCTCCACTCTTAGTGCTTCACACAGGTGTCCTCATCCATATGCAACACATGGTCATACCAATGCAGTTATCTCTCTTGCACCCCACATCTGATGCTTCTTATGTCCAACTTTTCTCTCAGGGCGCTTACACTCTGTCGTGTATTAACACTGATATTATACATCCAGCGGAGCACACTAGCTTCATTTCTTTCAAGCCTACACATGTCTTCAGCAGTCAAAGCCCATGTTTCACTGCCATGTGGAATGGCTGTTTGCACACAGGCATCATACAGTCTACCTTTCACTCTGAGCAAGAGACCCTTTGTCACCAGCAGAGGTAGGAGCATTCTGAACTTTGCCCAGGCTATTCTTATTCTAGCAGCTATGCTCACAGAGCATCCACCCCTGCTACTTTCTTGATCACCTAGGTAACAGAAGCTATGAACTACTTCTAGTTTTTCCTGCTGGCATGTAATGGGATCTTGTTTTCTGTACATTTTCGGTACCTGTGCATCTGCCACACCCAAAAACTATCTTCCTAGTTAACCTTCTTTTGATATTGCTGCACCTCTTATGTGTCCATAGCTTACACCAGGTGCATCTTATGGAGTTTCTACCTATGCCTTTCCTGCATATCGAGCAGGGCCATCTACCTGAAGAGATTTGTGGTTTGTCCGCCTTCCTACTTACTAAGACTTTGGTTTTTTGCTAGGTTAAAGTCTTAGTAAGAATTAATCATACATTATCTTGCAGTTTTGAGATTTCAGTAGTATATGTATATTTTTAGAATAACATTGTAGGGTAGGTGTGAGAGCATCTCTGTCGCTAGGGGTGGGAGTGGGGGGAAGAACACTGGACTGTGCTGCACTCTAACTATTCAGTGGTGCACCCTCAGATTTAGGAAATACAGGTTACAAAAATCTTCCCACAATACAAATTAGTGCCCAACCAGAATACCCTGAAGCACTTTGAGGCACCAAAGTCTGGTAACAGACCTGCATGAGTGGTTGGATCTGGTCAGTTTTAACATAAAACAGGTAGAATATTTGAACTGGATATGGCCTTATTGAATGCTAAAGGGTTAACACTAGAAGGACCAACATTTCTTACTTCCTACAAGGACCATAGCGGTCACTTTTGACTGGCATTGAAAATTTTTATTAATACAATTTATTTTAAATATAAGCTAATGCAGTGAATAAAGTATTTGAAAATACAGTCTTTTAACATTTACTTATGTACAAAAGAAATATATAGACACATATATATGAAATGATGCACTTACATTTTAATTTTTATGACTGTAATGAATGTGCAATCATGGTGATGATAATGATGATTGCACATTCAATACAGTTATAAAAATTAAAATGTAAAAAGCAAAAGCAATCATAAATGACCACTCGGTACTTCAAGTGTTAAATGATGATGATGACTAATTATAAATCTGAGATTATAAACAGTGACAGACCCACTCACAGAAAACTTGGAACATGTATCACTTTTCATTGTATCGCATTACCTGTTTACACTACAGAGCATCTGTTGCTTTGCTTTCTTACATGAGGAGGCACTATGGTCATGAGATGCATGGATAACTGTGGTTAAAAAGTTTACCTTTTGCACCCATATGGTTTCAGGTTCAATTCCATTGCATGGAACCTTGGCCCAGAGTCTGCTTCTATATCTTTGGGCTGACCAATACATTCTGAATGAAATTTAGGTGACTGAATCTGTATGGAATCTGATTTTGTGTGTATGTGTGTTAAATCTATGATTTAAGATCTGCCCAGAGTTACCACTCTTCAGTATTTCCCATTGATAATGGCTAAAGAGCTAGAAACATGTCTGGGAATCTGATAGGGGACAGCACTTAGGAGATATGGTGTTTTTACACCCTTTTACCATAAGAGAGAATTTTTTCTCTGCATTAACTTTAGTAAATTTGCCTTTAAAAGTTAAAATATGTTACAAACATATTTTAACAAACCTAAAGTTCACTTGTGCCTAAATACCGCTCGGCACTGATACTGCTGAAGTACTGGTGCTGGTGTCACATAGAAAGCACCCAGTACACTCTGTAGAGTGATTGGCATTAGGAAGGGCATCCAGACAAAAACTATGTCAGAACAGACAATGGAGCCTGGAACTTACCAGCTCTGTTCAAACCATCTAACCCATGCCAGTATGATATATCATAAATGATGATGATGATATATTTACTCTTTTACTTGTTTCAGTCATTTGATTGCGGCCATGCTGGAGCACCGCCTTTAGTTGAGCAAATCGACCTCAGGACTTATTCTTTGTAAGCCTAGTACTTATTCTATCGGTCTCTTTTTGCCGAACTGCTAAGTTACGGGGACGTAAACACACCAGCATCGGTTGTCAAGCGATGGTGGGGGGACAAACACAGACACACAAACATACACACATACATACATATATATATATATATATATACATATATATGACGGGCTTCTTTCAGTTTCCGTCTACCAAATCCACTCACAAGGCTTTGGTCGGCCAGAGACTATAGTAGAAAACACTTGCCCAAGGTGTCACGCAGTGGGACTGAAC
>NC_069004.1:21983242-21984899 GCF_001194135.2 Octopus bimaculoides
ATATATAACACCTTCACACACCAATACATCTACACACACCCACACATGCCCACTTAAACCCTCTTGCTAAGACATTCATACACATCTCTCTGGTCACATATACATACACACACATGCATATAAACTCATACTTAATATTCTTCTTTACTTGTACATAATTTGAATATAAGGTGAGAAAGAGCTGCTACCCTACCCTCACCCCCATCGCTAGTAAATTCATTGAAAGTTGTGCAAGTGTGGAAAACATAGCCCAAGTATACTTACTCTAGTGCCTGGAAGCCAGGAAATTACAACTCAGAGAGAGAGAGAGAGAGAGAGAGAGAGAGAAAGAGAGAGGGGAAACGAGCACATGACATGCCTTTGGTATTTCTTGATTGGTCCTAGGCAGTTTCCTTTTTCCTCTATTAGGAACTTTTCTTTGTTGGTTATTTTTTGTTTTATTGTTATGTTAGAGTTTTCATGGTGTATAAGTGATTGAGATCACAACATACCCAACTGAACAGGACACTGGCCCATGGCAAGATCCAAGGCCAGCTATTTTGAAGGGAGCAGATAAGTTGATTACATTGACCTCAGTACTTGTCTGGTACTTCATTTTATCAATCCTGAAGGGATAAAAGGTAAGGTTGACTTTGGCTGGATTTGAACTCCATAATAAACTAAGCATTCTGTCTGATGTGCTAACAATTCTACCAACTCACTGCTTTACTACTATAACTTTATTATTATTTTCAGCCTGTAAGTCAGTTTCCACAGTGCCTCAACGACATTTCTTTCTGGCTTCCTGACAACTATGAAGAAAACAACTTCTATGAACTTGTACGTGAAATTGGAGGGAACATGGTTGAGCAAGTATTTCGTATTGATGAATTTTACCACAGCAAGAAGAAAAGACACAGTCATTGCTATAGAATTGTTTACCGCCATCTGCTAAAGACCTTAACTCAACAGGAAGTCAATCTGGTTCATCAAAATATCGAACAGGCTGTAGCACAAAGACTGGGTGGAGAGATCCGATAATCTCCATACTTCTGTTTTGATGAAGCTTGTAGACATTGCCCTCAAAACTAGGGCACCATTTTATATTGCTGTGATAAAACTTATTAAAGTATTTCTGAGTTTGTCTGCATGTCTTTGTGTGTCTGTGTGTGTGTAGTAAACAAAAAAGAATGGATAACTCAAAACATCACTATGCACATTTCAGTAGCATGGTTATTTATTATCAATGCAATGTACATTACATAACATTATGTAATTTCACAATTATCCTCATATATTGATTGTATTTCACAGAATGATGACTGAATATCACCTGATGAAATGGGGTGGTTATGCAATGATGCAGAATTACCTAATGTTATGTAATGTACTTAACATAGATAATAAATAACCAGGGTATTGAAATGAATGTAGTGATGTTTCGAGTTGTCCATTCTTATTTTATTAAATGATATATTGTATAATTTGTACCAGTTACACCATTTGTACGTACATGGATTTACAGGATGCGTAAGACTATTAAATAGCTTGTTTAATTTTGTATGGACCACTTGAAGGATCTGGAATATTTACATATTCTTTTGGAGCCTAAAATACACAGAGGTACTTCCAAATTAATTTTCCAAAATCTATTTGATCCCCAGTGCATTATATATAT
>NC_069004.1:21985040-21994877 GCF_001194135.2 Octopus bimaculoides
TATATATTTAAGAACAATGTAGTTCCCTTGAAGCATTGTAGTGCAGAGGTAGGAAATGAAAGAAAAGGGAAATAAAGAAAGCTTCTAAGAATGTGCATTTCTTGGTCTGCTTCCTTCTGAAGATAAATCTTTGCACTCGAAATATAAAAGTTTTTTGTAAAACTTTTTGCATTGTTAGAAGCTCTCTGTATTTCCCTTTTTCTTTCATTTTTTACATACATGCATGCATGCATGCATGCAAGCATGTGTACACGCATACATGCATGCATACATATAATTATTATTTGCAAGATCCAATAGAAGTTTGCACATAGATACATCTTTGATTGTTTGTATTTATTAGTGTGTGCTGTATGTGGAGATGATTAGCCTAAGGTTGGTCTTAACCAAACAGACCTATGATGAAAAAAGCATTCCAAATGTAACCATTTCCTGTTTTTCTTGTATTAAGGAATACATTGTTCAGTATATTTTGGTAGGAAATTTGAGTGTCAGTTCTGTCTGCAGTAAAGAAAGGATCAGAAGTCATCAAGCTTTAAGTTTCAATATTGGTAATTAGCTGGTATAATTTGCACCTTCATACTGATTTGTAGCGTAGGGGGTCACAAAGATAGACATTTTGTGGGAGAGTTGATTGTTTCTAATGTAAAATCCCATAGAGGGCAACTCATCCCTACATTTTTCTGACATTGATAAAAACAAAGTGTCTTATAGACTCCCTCGTTGTGTGGATGTGTGTCTTTTATAGAATGTTGACTGTTCCACAATGTCCCACTTGGCTTTTACTTATATGCATAGCTGGGTATTAAAACATTGGTTTCAAATTTTGGCTCAAAGCCAGTAATTTGGAGGGGTGGGTAATTACATTAACCCCAGTATTCAACAGGCACTTATTTTATCAACCCCAAATAGATTGAAAAGTAAAGTCAACCTCAGCAGAATTTGAACTCAGAATGTAAAGACAGGACTGTCCAGTGTGCTAACAATTCTGCCAGCTCACTTCCTTTATGAAAGTGTAATATTGATATGCATCCATAGGCATTGATGTATATAAGTAGAAGTATCACAGCTGACTGTATACTTTGGTCATATAATCTATATCTTCTTGGATTTATAAGAAATATTTATAAGAAATATATTTTAAAAAATTGGTTAGTTTATTTTTATCTGGACAATGGAAGATCTGCATTTGCCTGTATAAATGGCATGTTAGACAATGAAGGAAATTATCCACATCATATTTGTGTTTGTGTGTGTGTATATTATTATTGTATCAATGTATCAACCAGACTAGCGGTCACAATGCACTTTCAGTTCTTTCTTGATTGTGCTATTCTTTTCCATCTTGGCCCAAATTGTTTAACTAAATTGTCTTCCCACCACCATTGAGGCCTTCTGAATGGCCTTTTCAGATATCTTAGGTACCGCTCTTCAACTGCTTGGGTTCAATTGCATCAGTGGTCTGTAAACCTTAAATCATGCCTGGCCCAGCAGAATTTGTGCTTTTGGTATTCTACATTCACAGAATATACACACACATACATGTCTGAGTGTATGTGTATATATTAGATGGATAAGAAATTCTTGTTGCATTTTTGAATTGATTACTTTGAGGGTACATTTTCAACACCTAGTGTGAAAGAAGAATTAACATTTACATTCTTATATTTTTTTGTTATCTTTCTTTACAGATTACTTTATGTTAAATCCATATTGAATTTTACTCCTTTAAAATGAATTTAGATCAGATCCATATCAGATACTGCATGCTGCCTGAATTCAAAAGAATCTCTTCAACAATGGAAGCAGCAAGAAATATTCATTCTGTCTATGGAAACAAAGTTTTAAGTGTTGGGACAGGCTTACAATGTTCTTTGGCTGGTTCTGTTTGAGCAATTTTTCTCTCTCTCAGATTCCTCTCAATCTGGATTGCCAAACTTCACAAAATTCTAGTTGAAGAAAATTTAAAGCAAACTGAATGAGAATTAGCAAAACAGTCCAATTCAAGTCACACTCAAATCATAAAACACCTTCATGAACTAGGAAGAATTTTTAAACTTGATCAATGGGTCTCATTATCTAACTAATTCTCATCTTAATCAATGAGTTACCTTCTATCATTGAAAAGTAAACTTGCCATTTGGGTAGAATCATCACAACTGATGAAAATCGGTTTATGTTCTGTGTTTGGAGGGATATGCAGGGTGTTGTCTGTCATGAAGAGTTAAACCAAAATGAAATAATACAGTTAAATATTTCCATCATTTGGAAATATTGCACAAAAATTTGTAGAAGCACCCATCATGGATCAGTTGCAAAGTTGCTCTTACACAATAATGCAAGACCACATATTGCCATTCTGGAAAAGATTATGGAAGTTTCACCTCATCTTTCTTACTCTCCTGACCTTGCTCCATCTCTGATCATTGCAACATTAGAGGGAAAACAGTTTATTAATTGTGAAGAGAGGTTAAAAATGATATCGAGCGTTTCTTTGCTTTGAAACTTGAAGAATTTTATGTCTGGGTGATCAACAATTTGGAATTATGTTATTAATAATGAGAGGAAATATTAGTTTCAAATTTTGGCACAAGGCCAGCAATTTTGGGGGAGGGGTAAGTCAATCAAATTGACCTCAGTGCTCACATCATCACCATCATCGTTTAATATCTGCTTTCCATGCTGGCATGGGCTGGACGGTTTGACTGAGGACTAGCAAGCAAGGAGGCTGTACCAGACCCCAATCTGATCTGGCAAGGTTTCTACTGCTGGATGCCCTTCCTAATGCCAACCACTCTGAGAGTGTAGTGGGTGCTTTTTACATGCCACCAGCATGGGGGCCAGTCAGGCGGCACTGGCATCAACCACGCTCAAATGATGCTTTTTATGTGCCACCGGCATGGGAGCTAGTCAGGTGGCACTGGCATCGGCCACAACTACGATTTCACTTGACTCAACAGGTCTTCTCAAGCACAGCATATTGCCTGACGATTGAAGGGTACTTTTAAACAGGCCAGTTATACGAGGCTGGCATTGGCCATGGCTACGATCTCATTTGACTTGCTGGGTCTTCTCAGTCACAGCATATCTCCAAAGGTCTTGGTTGCTTGTCATTGCCTCTGTGAGGCCCTGACCTCAAAGGGATGAAAGGCAAAGTCCACCTTGGTGAAATTTGAATTCAGAACATAAGTATGAATGAAATGCTGCTAAATATTTTGCCCAATGTGTTAATGATTCTGCCAGCTCACCACCTTAATGAGAGGAAATATCTTGATTAAATATAACAAATTAGACCAAATAAACATTTAAAGTCAATTACCATCCAACAGGTGAGAGTAGGAGACCCCCTCCTTCCAGCCTATGTTTAGACATCTCTCCAGGAGAAAGAAAACATTGATGTAACACCTGCGACTTCATTTGCATCCAATGATGTAGACTTCTTTTTTTGGCAAATGCATATCCCATTTAGGGAGTGGGATTGGCCCTGTGCAAAACCTTTCTTCACTTTAAAAGTCTTCAAGCTCAGGCATTGCTTCATTTTTAACATGTCTTTTATGTGTTACATACAATGGCTTGCTGTAACTGAAAAATGTTAAAAACACAATGAAAAATTTCATGATGATATACATCAGCATGAATGGTAAATTCTCTGAACCCCTGCTGCAAGACATGCCCATCATTGCCACATCTGTGCTTAAGAATGTTGGCTCCTAGCAATATTGTCACATCTGTGCTGCTCATGTGTGTGTGTGTGTACATATATATAAGGGAGAATTTACGAAAAAAACAACGGACGAAGACAGGTGGTGTAAACAACAAATGGATGTATTAGTTTAACGCTCGGGAATAGAGAAAGTCTTTGACGTTTCGAGCTACACTCTTCAACTGAAAGGAACACAGAAAGGAATAAGGAGAGAAACAAGGACAAAAAAATATAAATGTAGTGGTCAGCGATCTATCATACACACACACACACACACACACACACACAGAGGCACATGGGCAAGTGTCTTTTACTATAACCTCAGGTTGACCAAAACCTTATGAGTGGATCTGGTAGGCAGAAACTGAAAGAAGTCTTTTGTATATATTGTTACACCACATGTGGCTTCCCAAAATCACCCATAACACAACAGTCTATGTCCTTAGCTCAGAAGACTGCTCAGGCGAAGCTCAGAAACTTGCTGATTTTAGTGTCAAATTCTTGTGGCTGCTTCTTAATGGGATCTCTACTGTGGTCTTGCACTTTGCTGGGTGAAGGCCTAAATACAGGAGCCTTATGATCCTGTCCAGTATCCAAAACTGCCTCCTGACCATCAACAGGTGCATCCACTCCTGAAATACCACTTCTGGCAGTTTGGTCATTTTTAAAATTTGGCATATGTTGTCCACCATTTCTGTGCACATTCTGCACATCAGCTTGAGGTTCAGAAACATGAAACTGTTCTACGGACTTCATTCTCTCATTGAACATTTTCAACTGTTTGTCTAACTGTTGTTTTGTACTCTGTAATATCATAAACCACTTCATGTCTATACTGCTGTAGTTCTTCATGTATTTTTTCCTTGAACTGTTGTTCCTCCACCATTCTTTTTGCAAGTGTGTCCAGCTGTCCCTGAAGACGTATGTGCTGCACTTTCTGCTCTTCCTTCAACTCAGTCAGTTTATCATTTTGTTCTTGTAATATTTTCATGACTGTAGCCAGAGACACCTCTTCCTTTGCTGCCAGCTTCCTTTGTGTGCACTCCTTCTGGCTCCATAGCAAATAATTGGTTAATTGCAGCAATAGATATATCCCACTTCTGACACCAGTTGTTACACCACATGCCACCTCCCAAATACCACCAACAGGCTATAAAAGTCTGTTTCCGTTGCTCAGAAGACCGTACAAGCAAGTTCAGCAAACCAACTTGCTTAGAACAGAAGTAGTAGTAGTCAAAGAAGTCAGAAGAGTTGAAAATAGCAAAGAAAACCATTGAGTATAACCAAAATAAAAGAACTTTAATTAAAAGGCAAATAAACATTTATGGAATAAATAGACAGTCCTTTAGAGAGTTTTTAGAGAGTTCTTTCATTTACCTTTGAAATGTGTAGACTTCTTTTGGTGAGCCCTTCTTTTATTCACCAGTCTAATGATTTATTTTCTATCTTTATTTTTATCTTTTCGTTTTTTCGACAAGACTGTTGTTACTTCTGAATTCATGTTACCATTCTGCATTCTTTAAGTTGCCAAGTTTACACTATTTTTGCAGCAAGTTCAAAACTATCCACTGTTCACGTTAACCACCGAAACCAACTTCACACTCGACACCAAATACTGTGTCAACTGTTTGCCTGGCAGAATTTCACACATCAACCACATGGAACTGGCTACTACATAAAACCGTTCACATTGGCTTCCAGCTTGAACTAACTCACCATGTGGGGAATAGTGGTCTTTATAGTTCGCTCACACAGTAAAAAGAACACCAAAATCATACCGCCTATGCTTTTAAACAGTTGTGTGACTACAAAGAATTATTTTTTCATCTTGCCTTGCAAAACCAGAGAGCAGTGTTTTAATTCGTGTCATACGAATGAAAAATTATCTGAATATAATTTTTTCATTCCTAACAATATGTGTGTGTGTCAGTGTTTGTCCCCAGCCACTGCTTGACAACCAGTGTTGATTTGTTTACATCCCCATAACTTAGTGGTTTGGCAAAGAGACCAATAGATTAAGTACCAGCCTTAAAGAAAAAGTTAAAAAATAAGTAGTGGGGGGTCAATTCATTCAACTAAAAACTTTTGAAATTAGTGCCCCAGTATGGACGTAGTCTAATGACTGAAACTGGTCTTCCATACATTGTATATATAAAGAGAAAATATATAAAGAGTTGAACTGGTATAACCATGATGCCCTAGTGATCTGATGAGCTAGCTTTCTTTATCTGCAATGATGTGGAGCAAGCAGACAGGTAAACATAATTCATCATACACTGAAATTATTATTACACGATGAAGACTGCAAAACGGCCGTAACCTTAAGGATGACAGCCAGTATATTCACCTCTCACACCTCCTGACCTTTTATGGTTTATATTCTTCTCATGAAATAATCTCATCAATCGGATCTCCTGAATTTCAGCAGCATAGAACTCTTTACTATATTCCTCCATATTGGATTACTATGTGGTCTGCTAGAGGGGATTTCTGTGATAGACACACGATTCTAGGAATCTATCTATCTATCTATCTATCTATCTGTGTGTGTGTGTGCATGTATGTAAATATAAGAGAAAGTAAATGGAATTCATGATACTCTTTATTCACTATGATCATTTCAACCCGTCATGCACTGATACCTCACAGGTGAGACGCTGTACATACAGTCCTGATGTATCATAGGTGCAAATGTGTCTCTTCAGGTGACTTGTCAAAAGGTACTTTGTTTTTTGTTTGCTGTTTTGCTTATTTTCTATCACAATACATTTTGGTAGTTGCAATGTACTATGCATCTCCACAATGACCTGCATCTCCACAATAAGTTCTTCTCATATAAGTAATAAAATAACGTTTACAAGAAATCGAAAAAAAAAAATTAAAAGGTACCTTTTGACGAGTCACTTGAGGAGACACATTTGCACATACAATGCACAACTGTTTGTACAGCATCTCACACATGAGGCACCGTTGCATGATAGGTCAAAACAATCATAAATTCCTTTTTCTTTCTCATTTTTTATAAACTCTATGGACACAAAGGAATTCTTGAAGTGGCATATACTGCTATGCTGTTGTTGACATCAGGTAGCTGAGTACTATGAGCAGGCTTTAAATGACATACTACAAGGTGTATACCCAAGTATGAAATTAAGCTTGCTTCTCAACCACATGGCTCTGGGTTCAATCCCACTGTATGGCACCTTGGGTAAGTATCTTCTATAACCTCAGGCCAACCAAAGCCTTGTGAGTGGATTTGGTAAATGGAAGCTGAAAGTAGCCCATCGTATATATGTGTGTCTGTTTGTCTCCCTATCACCACTTGACAACAGGAGGTGATGTGTTTGGATCCCCAAAACTTGGTAGTTTGGCAAAAGAAACTGATAGAATAAGTGCCAGGCTTAGAAAAAAGTACTTGGATTGATTGATTCAAATAGAAACTTCCAGCATGGCCGCAGTCTAATGACTGAAATATGTAAAAGATTATAGATAAAAGATATATATATTTTGTTGTGACTGGGGAGAGTCACTTTACACAAGGACACATATAGAGATACACATCCATACATAACAGATGCACGTACATAGTCATGAAAACCCATACACAGACGCACTCAAACTTGCACATAGGAGACAGGTACACATACACACAAGCACATGCAAACACATGAACACACATACAAACACTTCACACAAGGACACATGAAGACACACATCCATACATAACAGACGCATGTACATAGTCACAAAAGCCCATACATAGACAACCTCAGACATACGAACACACAAACACATGTATATGCAGAATACATACATACAAATGTACACACATACATACATATATATATGTACACACATGCATACATACATGTGTATGTGTGCACACGTGCACAAACAAACAAAAAGAATGCAGCTCGGAAAACGGACTGAGTCAATGACTATTGAAAAGTTTGCAAGACATAATGAAAATTTTAGAAAAAAATGAAGTAAATGAGTGGAAACTTTACCGGTGAGTGTGTTAAATAATAAGGCACAAAAAGAGAATGTCTCTCCCCAGACACAACAAAATATGCTTCAACACACAAACTCACATAAAGAATCTTACAAACCAAATCCAAAAATTATATATATATATATATATAAATAAAAATTAAGATTCAGTTGAATTCAGTACTTAAGGTGAAACACCAAGTCAGTCCAGTATTATCTGCACAGCTTGAAGTAAGGTGAATAAAACCAAAATAAGTAACAAGATATCAAGTAGTGGTGCAGTACAACTGTTTCAAGTGGCTCCATTTAATTAAACAATGCAATCATTACATCAATTTAAAATGCAGCTGCACAAAATATAGAATTTTTTTAACAAGTAGGACACATTAATATAATTTTTCTTAAACATTTTAACAGAGTAAGAAGATGGAAGAAATTCATGTTGTCGCTATTGTAGCAAAGTGGCTAAAAATAGACTGCAATTTCTTAGAATCACATAGAGCATAGTGGGACCATAAGGTTGTAATTCATTTCTAATTTATTTATCCCTGGGCCATTGCGCCTCCACTAATGATGTTAATTACCAGTTAAAGGGGCAAGACACTAAGAAACTTAATACAGGGAAAATTTATGAGGGGCACAATGGGGGAATGTTTATAAACAATATTGTCATGTTGTATAAAATAAAATTTAAGAATTCCAAAATGATATCATAACCAAAATAGCTAAAAGGTGTGTATGTATCAATAATATAACATTAAAAAGGAAGATTATGTAGAATCAGTTTAATAGCCATTCTTGTACTTAATTAATTATTAGGTGGTTTCTATAAAGACTGCTCATGGCACTTACATATGGAATATCTGGAAAGACATACATACTATCTATTAATTTTAAGCCATGAATCAGAAGCCGGATACTGAGATAATTGTAATATATAGACATATTTAAACAAAAATTATACAATCTAAAGTACAAAAAATATAAATACTTGAAAAATATGTGCTGATATAGATATGTGTATTTAAATTGATGTAATGATTGAATTGTTCAATTAAATGGAGCCAC
Source organism: Octopus bimaculoides (assembly GCF_001194135.2). Lineage (NCBI taxonomy): Eukaryota > Metazoa > Mollusca > Cephalopoda > Octopoda > Octopodidae > Octopus > Octopus bimaculoides. Next base: position 21,993,802 of record NC_069004.1, read on the forward strand.
TTGAAACAGTCATACTGCATTACTACATGATATCCTGTTACTTATTTTGATTTATATATATATATATATATATATATATATATATATATATATACACACACACACATATATAATTGTATGTTTATGAATTTGTGTTGCAAGATTCTTGATGTGAAATTGTGCATTGAAACAGATATTGTTGTATTTCAGGATGGTCATTTTCTTTTTTTTTTTCCAAATAAACACATGCACTATATATTCATTCTTCACTCATTTATTACTGTTCTTATTCTATCTCATGTCCATTATCTGGAAACCTTTTGCCACATGTCTGTGACCTCCTCAGCAACACTTTCCATTTTCGTTTGTGCTCTTGCTTTGCTTATTCCATTCTTAGAGAATGGAATGCTGACTGAGGAGGTCACAGATGTGTGACGAAAGATTTCTGAACAATGAACATGAGTTAGAATAACAGTAATAAATGAGTGAAGAACGAATATATAGTGCATGTGTTTATTTGCCAAAAAAAAAAGAAAAGTGACTATCTTGAAATACAACATGTATATATATTATCCGAAATGTATAGTATTATATATCCATCATGGCTGATTGTACCAGTCAGTTTCGTGCAAGAAATATAATGGAGTGTTGGGTATCAATCCGATTATATAACCTTATCAGGGTTAGCTGATATGGAAGGGAATATGGCGAACACTCCATTGTGTTCCTTGCATGAAACCAATTGGTAAGATCAGCCGTGACGGATATATAATATTATACATTTTGGATAATATACTCACTCTATTGACAGATATACAAGTGTATTTTTTCCCTGATTTATGGTCTCTTAGAAAACTTGCGTATACATACATATACATATATATCATTTCATCGTGTTGAACTGTTAATCCCTGCACATTTTCTCTCTCTTCTTTTTTTTCCCCTCCTAATCCTTTCTGCGGAAGAGCTTAAAAGACTTTTCTATTCTTCCCAAGCGTTAAACTAATACGCCTGCATGTTGATCCTACACCTGTCTTCACCTTTTGTTTTCTGTAAATTTGAATTAAATACATACATACATACATACATATATATAT
>NC_069004.1:21995063-21997394 GCF_001194135.2 Octopus bimaculoides
TATTTATTATACATCATCATTATTATTATAATCATTATTATTATTATTATTATTATTATTATTATTATTATTGATGAACAAAACGTCCATTAAATTTATAAAAGTCCCAGAGAATAAAGACATACTAAGTATCTTGTTGCCAGAGATTAATAGATATGACATCTTATAACTCATTTTTGTTCTTACCTTTGATATCAATTTTCAAAGAACAATGCAATAGAGTACAATATAGAATATCTAACAGAAAAAAAAATTCATAATAAATAAATAAATAATAAATTAAATTTTGAATAAATTAAAAATGATATAAAAAGAAGCATTTTGGATTACATTTTTTTTTTCTTTTTTAAATTTTATTTTACAAATTTTCTTGGAAATGGTTGAAGAATTGATTTCAGGACTGAATTTCAGCCAATCATATTGCTTTTTATCTTAAAAAAATTTATTACAGTTTCTCAAAGGTAGAATAACACAGAATGTATATATGTGTGTATGCATTTATGTATGTAATGTCTGTATTGATGGATGCATGTATGCAAGAATTGATATACACACGTAGGTTATGTGTAGGAATTCATATACATACATGAAGACGTGTATGTGTGTGTGTGTGTGTGTGTGTGTGTGTGTGTACATGTATGTATGTAAGCTGCATTCCTACAGAAAAATGACTGGAAGTACACTTGAAGGAGGTAATATCTGAAAAAGACGCAGTCCCTGAGACATAAAAGTTAAAAGAAAAGACACCAGGAATAGGACAGCCATTAATATCTTTATCAATAAGGAGTTCACAATTTGAGGTACAAGCTCATGATTAAAATTATGATAAGGGTAAAATTGTGAGCAAGTGAGGTAAATAGGAACACCAATAGTTAAAATGAAATACTGTTAATATTGAAATATTAGCTAGAGATACTGATAATGATAAGCTGAAGTAATGTTAAGGACTAAGAACCACTTTGTAGGTGAAATAAGATGGAAATTTCTTCAAGACTACAGTTAGGTATCATTAACAGTTAAGATGAAGTACTGCCAGTAATAAGAGAAGTTACATACAATGATTAAAATAAACTCATCATTTGCTAAATCAAGGTAGTTTTAACAATTAGAATGGGGGTATTGTCTGTGGTAAGATGCACACATTATCTCATTAAAATGAGGATCCATCAACAGACAAATTAGCCCTTTAGCATTTAAATTAGCCATGTCTGGCCCTAATATTCTACCTTGTTTTATGTTGAAACTAACCAGATCAAGCCTCTCACACCTACCCTACACTGTCATTCTAAAAATAAACAATCACATCTTCAAAATCTTGAAGCTATGAGATAATGCATGATTAATTCAAAACAATATGAATGAATAAGCATTACATTTGACAGAGAAATTTAAATGCTAAAATGTTAAAATACATTTAACACTGAAAATGAGGTAGTACCTGTGGTTAAAAAGAGAATATCAATGATTAGATTTATTACAGTAATGTACAATGATTTGGTTAAAGTAAAGTACTTGTCATATATCTTTACCCTTTTATCTTTTACTTGTTTCAGTCATTAGACTGTGGCCATGCTGGTGCATTGCCTTGAAGGGTTTCAGTCAAACAAATCAACTCCAGTACTTATTTTTATTTTTTAAATCTGGTAATTATTCTATTAGTCTCTTTTTGCTGAACCACTAAGTTATGAGGGCATAAACAAACCAAAACCAGTCATCAAACAGAGGGGTGGGTTGGAGGACAAAGACACACACACACACACATACATGAGCAATAGGTTTCTATATAGTTTTCATCTACCAAATTCACTCACAAATAATTAGTTGGCTCAGGGTTATCGTAGAAGACATTTGTCTATGCAGTAGAACTGAACCTGAAACCATATGGTTGCAAAGCAAGTTTTTTAACCATACAGTTAAATCTGCAAATAATATTGTAACATATGTTATGGCTTAGTTATAAGTGGTAGCATATTGACCATAAGCATTTTTAGGGCTTTTGAAACTGCTGCAAGGAAATGATGCAAGTTATTCTGAAACCAGAGATATAGCCTGAATGCTTCCAACAGAGTGGCCTTGCAGTAGTCACCCAAGGACCAGGTATTAGTGTTAAAACACATTCAAAAGATATATATCACATGTATAGAAATAAATTGTTACAATCATTTATGTAGACACATTACTTCTCATTTGATCTTGGAAGTTAAATAGTGTTAAATTTAGTTAGTACTTAGATGGTTGAATGCTTGGGAAATAGATGCATTCTTTAGTTTAAAGTAGTGCCCCAGCATGGCTACAGTCCAATGACTAAAACAAATATAGAATTATATATAT
>NC_069004.1:21997490-22003745 GCF_001194135.2 Octopus bimaculoides
TATATATATATATATATATATATATGTATGTATGTATGTATGTATACATTCATATATATACATATATGTGTGTGTGCTTATGTATTTATATATGTATATATATTGATTTCAAATTTTAGCACAAGGCCAGCAATTTCGAGGGAGGAGATAAATTAATTACATCAACCCCAGTGTTCAACTGGTTCTTATTTTAACAACCCAGAAAGGACGAAAGGCAAAGTGAACTTCAGTGGAATCTGAACTCAGAATGTAAAGATGGACAAAATACCATTAAGCATTTTGCCCAGTGTGCTAATGATTTTTCCAGTTCACCATCTTTTATATATGTATGTATATATCTATATCTTTTTATATATATGTGTGTGTGTGTGTGTGTAAATATATATATGTAGATATATATATGTATGATATATATATCAAATTACCCAGCAAAAAGCAAAATGTATTGCCCTTAAACTGTAGGCTTGTTGAAGCTCTGTTTGCTAGAGTATCTCAGAGGTGATCTCAATTGCACTGTCTGTGGTCAGGTTACACATTCAAAAGCGAGTCTCATCATCCATGAGCGGTCACATATCGGGAGACTAAATGGGACGCTTACATTCATATAATTCAAACAGTCATAACAAAGCACTGCTGTCCATTATACCCAAAGGTGTGTTCATCAACTGCTGAGTTGAAATCCACTTTGGGTGACTGCACAAAGGGCAGAGTAGCTGCTAGCATGTTTCTTGATAAAATTATGAGCAACATTTGTCACAAAAAATATAAAAGGAAATCATTACTAGATAATTATCTGAGGGTTCATGACAGAATAACCACGCTCCAAATATATGTCAGCAATGAGAAAATTATTATGCTTGAAATTGAGTTAACGACCACCATACATATGAATGGATGGGTAATGGCTCTCTGTCATTTGACAATGAAGATTCAAGTTTTTGATCAACTGAATTACTTGCTCATTGAATTAATATATATTAAGTGGCTGGGTGTTCCACTGGTATAGGTAGCCCTTAATATATTCTCAGGCAGATTCAGCATGATACAGTGTGACAAGACCATACCTTTGAAATACAGGTACAATCAATCTATACTGTTGCTGACTCCCCAATTTCACACACAAAGTATGGGCTGACTTGAGGCTGTAGAAAATGATATTTGCTGAAGATGCAATGCATGCAGTGAGATTCCCCCCCCCCACCAGGACCTCTTAAATGTTTGGACCTACATAATCCATATATATATATGTATGTATATGTATGTAAATAAATACCCAAGAGAGAGGTTTCACTACAATAGCCTCACACCAGTCGGTTTGTCAAAGACAAAACAGACGACACAGGAAATAATTGTAGTGAAAAAACTGAAGGAATGGTTATATTTTTATTCTCTCTCTGTTCATTTTCTCTTATTCCTTTCTGCTGAAGAGTGTAAGCTCAAAACGTAAAAGACTTTTTCACTTTCCTGAACATCAAACTCATACACCTGCTCGTTGTTCATACATCTGTCTTTGTCTTTTGTTTTTCTATAAATTTCAACTATATATATATACATATATATATATATTTAGTTGATAATGCCTTCAAATCATGAAATCTGAAGAAATGAATGGACTAATAGAATATTATTACATATTCTCATATATTATGGCTTATATTACATATTGCATAACATTGTGTGAGATATGGAATAAATATTGTCCATCTACGGAAATAATTGTAATATCAGTTTGACTTCTCCTGTCCTCATTTGAATTATCATTTCTCTTATTCACTCTGCAGGGTTTATATTAAGTCTACCAGATCTTGACTTAGATTTGTGTAGAGCTCCGTTTAGTATCAGTCTTCTTTGATCTCCTTTGATTTTAGAATATTATGCTAGCCATAATCCTGCATATCTTGCTAATGAGGTGATAGCCAGGATTATAATTATCCCTTTACTCTATCTATCTATCTATCTATCTATCAAACACACTCTTTCTTTCTCTTTGTATGTATGTGTGTGTGTGTAAACACACACACACACACATCATCATCATCATCATCATCATCATTTAACTTTACATCTTCCATGCTGGTTTCAATTGGATAGTTTGATCACCATCCAACTCATGCTGGTCCTCAGGTCCACCAGATATGAGGACTGCATCATCTTTCTATGTCTTCTTTGGTACAGTTTCTACAGCTTGTTTCCATTTAAAAAACTAACCATTTTACAGAATGTTGTGGATGCTTTTTTTTCTTTTTCATACAACCAACACAAGTGCATTTCTCAATCAGCTTGGAAAACAAAGATTCCCTTCAACTGAGTGGGGTTGCAGCAGAGAGGGAAGTGGCTTTATGCTAGAAGATGAAGGGTTAAAGTTTGAGAGAAGGGAACCAAAACAGAGCAAGATTTTTTTTGCTGCAGAGGAGTTCCAGATTCACTTACACTATAGAAGAGATGGGAGTAGCTGGGGTGGAGCTAGAAAGAAAGAAAAATAGTGGTGATGAGGTATACAACACTGAAGATATGAGATGATTAGAAGTGGGTACAAGAGAACATAGAGTGAAGGTGTGTAGAGGGTGCAAGATTATGGGAGAATTTGAGATGATTAGAAATGAGAAATGTGTGATGGAGCTGAATATAATGAAGAATAAGTGTTAAGGGATGATAAGTAGGGAAGGTGGGGAAGAGTAGGTGACAATTAAATAGAGTAGGCATGACTTTGAGGGTAAGAAGCTTGCTTCCCAACGATATGGTCTTGAGATCAGTCCCACAGTGTGGTACTTTGAGTAAATGTTTTCTACTATAGCCCTGGGCAACCAAAGCCTTGTGAGTGGATTTGATAGACAGAAACTGAAAGAAGCCTGTCACATATGTGTATGTGTGTGTGTACCCTTGTTTTGTCATTATCTGACGGTTGTAAATGAGCATCATTCTCATACAAGAGATGTTGTTTGTTCCCAGTCTTCTGCCTTGACAAATTGCATCTGACCCATGCAAGCATGGAAAAGTAGGTATTAAATGATGGTGATATGATGATGTTTCTTATGCAGTCATTACTCTCCAGATGTTTAGAATAATAATGTAGCCAAGAGTACTCTGATTTACAGAAAACATATAGGATATTATAATGTATATATATATTGGTTTCAAACTTTGGCACAAGGGCAGCAGTTTTGGGGGGAAAGAAGGTAAGTTGATTACATTGTCCCCAGTGTTTAGCTGGTACTTATTTTATTGATCCCAAAATGATGAAATACAAAGTTGACACCTCAGCAGAATTTGAACTCAGAATGTGTAGATGGATGAAAAGCTGCCCAACATTTTGTCCAATATGCTAATGATTCTGCCAGCTCACCACCTTTTTAATGTATATATATTAATTATAATAACGTTACTTTCACAGGCAGGAAAACTCACATTCATAGAAGAGACATGAGGTATTGTAATTTATATATAATTTAGAATATGAGTTTGGGATGGAGGATTGAGGGAATTGTCAGATAATATACTTTGCTGTATCTGTTCCAGCTCTCTGTGCTCCAATGGCAGTGCTTGTGGTACCACTGGTGCCGTGCAATATCAGCTTTGCTTTCCTCTGAAAAAACATGAGTGATATGGAGAAAGTAGACTTACATGCATTGGTAACTGTTGGTCTTCTAGAAAAGAACTTATCAGGATTTGTGCCTGAAGAGAGACTTGCCAGGAGCAGGTACTCTCACTGTCTATAACAGGTAACAAAAGCCATTTATTTATTATTAGTTATAATAATGTTGCTTTCCACTGGCAGCAGTCTTCAGATTTATAGAATATGGAGTGTTTTTTTTTTTTCTGGGTGGTTAATGAGTATTGCTAAGTTTTTGTTTTCTTTCTGAGACTAAACAAAAAGTTCAACTTTTAGCATTTAAACCAACCACATCAAGCGCAAATGTTTAAACTGACCAGATCTAGCTTCTCACATCTACCCAATAATGCCATTCTAAAGATAACAATCACATCTTTGAAATCTCAAAACTATAAGATAATGCATGATTAATTGGAAACAATGTGAATAAATTATTCACATAAGCATTACATTTGACATAGTATTCTGACTGCTAAATGAATAAACATAAGATTTAATTCTTTTTGTAACAAATTCTTAATTTATTGAAATTATATTGTTTTATCTTCATTAGTTGCTAACAGATGACACAAAGTTTATATGTTCTTTCTCGAGCTAAGAGGAAAATTATAATTTATTAGGAAATTTTTGCACATGTCATTCAGTACATCAGCACCTCCCAGATTTATCGTAATGTATATATTAGTTATAATATTGCAGTCTTTTACACAAAAAGAAAAGAAGATATAAAAGGGAATATATAAACAATTAAGAGTTAATTGTTTATAATTAAGCTGCACCACTTCTCTTGTTCATCACTCACTTCAACCCCCATCTCTGAATCACCTAGTACTCTCCCCTCACACTCTTATGACTGCCTTCCCCCACCTGATCTGCTGACTTTATCCTCTCTTGCTGTTGAGGGTTTGCTCTGCATCTCGTCAGTACCATCTTATCTTTTTCCCACCTATTTCTACCTACTTTTATAGAATGTGGGGTAGCCATGGATCTTCTCTATATAAAACACCTCTGCTTGTCCCTGGTATAAAGCCACCCCCAACCTTCAAATACTCTCCCTACTTAGTTGAAGGGGCTCTTTTCCTTCTCTTGTTCTTTCCTGTCTTTCAAGTTATTTGGCATCCTCACTTGTGCTAGTGGCACAAAAAAAAAGCACTCAGTACACACTGTAAAGTGGTTGGCATTAAGAAGACCACCCATCCATAGAAACCTGGAACACAATGCAGCCCTGCTGCTCACAAGATCCTGTTAAACTGTCCAATCCATGCCAGCATGAGAAATGGATATTATATGATAATGATGATAACATCTGGGTGTAAAATTTAAAATTCTTTTTTATTGCTTAGTTAGGAGGAAGGGCAGTTTTTTTGTGGCCCATTAAAAGGCTTCAAACACTGGCTGGAGACAAGAAGACAACTTATCTTCAAACTAGAGGCCCTGGTCCAATGCAGTGAATTCTACTAAAGGCACCCAAGAACCAGGTGATGGTGTTAAACCAGATTATGGATTAAGTCTACCAATTAAGGACGCTATGGCCATGGTGAGATTAAATTTCAGAACACAAAGAACTGGAACCAAAATGACAAGACATTCTGTCTGATGCTCAAAGATTTCTCTCAGTCCACTAACCTAGACTGATTTACTGATCCTGAAAAAATGAAAGACAAAGTTGGCTTTGACTGTATTTGAATTCACAACTCAACTAAAATACATACTACAAAGCATTTCATCTGGTGATCTACTGACTGCCAATTCCCTACCAATATTGACAATTGGAATAAAGATATTTCAATTAAGAATTGACTGTGTATATAACATTGACAGTGTATATAACACTGATGGTGTACATAGCATTGATAAGATACATAACATTGACTGTATATGTGTGTGTGTGTGTGTATGTGTGTGTGTGTGTGTGTGTGTGTGTGTGTGTGACACTGAATGTGTACATAGCATTGACAATGTACACAATATTGACCAGATGCATAGCACTGACAACATACAAAACATTGACAATGTACATAACATTGACAGCGTACATAGTATTGACTGTGAACATGACATTGACGGCATACATTGACTGTGAATGTAATATTGTCAGTGTCCATAATGTTGACAGTGTACATAACATTGACAATTTATCTCAAATTGACAAGGTACATAATATTGTGTTCATAACTTACTGAATGAGTACCTTTTGTGGTTTTACCACGGCAATAATAGATGATCGATGATAATAACATGAAAGCAGGAAACTATGAAAGGCAGGGAGAGAAATGTAAAGCAAAAGACGGAAAAGAATTGCATGAATTTGCTTAAGTTAGTAATTTTTGCATGTTGAATGATTTTGTCTGTAATAGGTGATTATTTACATAGATGCATACATACATATCTATATTTTTTTATATTTATACATATTCATGTGTGTTTATATATATATATATATATATATACACACACACACACATATACAAATACATGTATACACACACACACACACACACGCACAGACACATATATATACACACATATTTTTATGTATTCATATACAAACACATATATATATATATGTATATGTACGTGTGTGTGTGTGTGTGTGTGTGTGTATATATATATATATATATATATATATATATATATATATATAT